>NC_040021.1:18814073-18866476 GCF_000972845.2 Larimichthys crocea
ATGTTAGTTTCTGCGGATATGCTTCCCGCGTGGGCAGATTAGCTCCAGCAGCAGAAATGGAGCGGGCCGCGGCGACGCGACAAACACACAGGTGGACCGCAAGCGGAAGTCAAAGTCAAGGGGCGAGTGGGGCGAGGAGGTCCGGGAAGGGGGTGACACGGGGGGGTAGGCGCACCAGTCGGGGGCGGGCGGAAAGAGACACGGAACCAGCAAGGCAAAACCCGGGGACGGGGGGCAGGGGAATCTGGGGTAGACGGTGTTGAGGGGGTGCAGTGGTACGAGAGACACGGTAAAGGACAGAGAGGCCAGCAGGCCAGTCCCGATACACTGCTACGTTGTTGTTTTTTTGCACCCCCTAATGCTACGCACCTCCGTCTTGTTCCTTTCTATTGGTCCAATGTGAACCCGTACTAGCGACAATCTAGGCCGCCTCAACCCGGCCTTGTTTCTTGACCGCCCACCTATGACCGTCCTCACCTGTTGCCTCTACCTGCTGCTTCGCTCGTTTATCCTCCCGTCCTCTAGTCTGGACCCTCGCGCCTCGGACGTACTCACACTTCCCAAAGTCCGCCAGGCGCGCCAGTCAACCCCTTAACTCCAACAAGAACCACTGTAACCTTAGAGGCAGGTACAAAATCTTTCCAAGGATCGTGGGCTACCACGACTAAACAGGGCTGTTCCTTCCTCCCACTATCCTCTCCCCCCCCCACCGGCGGCGGCGGCACAGAGCGCGCTTGGCTGGCGGACCAGCCTTCTCGGTACTCCTCCGGAAAGAGTGGGACCTTTCCTCCAACAGGTCTTTGTGATCGTCCCTGGGTTTGACTAGGCCGCTGTTACTACTCCTCCTGGGAGTTTGAGACTGAGGGCGAGTCATATATAAGTAATGGCGTCATAGGACTAAGCAGGAGAGGACACAGTGAATGACGTGCAAGTGATTTGGCGGAAATAACAAGTCCTGGTGCCTAGATTGGGACGCTAGTCATCCGGGTCCACATTTGGCACAATAAGAAAAGGAACAAAGAACGTAGTCGTAATCATTAGGAGGCTGGGTGCAAAAAAAAAAGTAGCATGTATCTGGACTGGCCTGCTGGCCTTCTGTCCTTTTCTAAAGCCGTGTCTCCTCTCTCTCTGACACCTGAAAACACATCAACGATAGACACGTCCTACCAACAGATTCACTGACCCCTGTACCACCCCCGGGATTTTGCCGGAGGGTTCAGTGTCTCTGTCAGACAGCACAGAATGGTGAGACTAACACAGAGTGTAACTCCCTTAAAGGACACTAGAAACACTAGACCATGACTTTGACTCACTTGAAGGTATAACTTGTTTTATTGTCCGCGTAGCAGCGGAAAGATACATTATGATAATGGATAATTCTGAACCAGCGGGAACAATATTATAGCAGAAAATGAAAAATCGTCGCGGGGCTCGGGCTAAAATTTGAAACCTGCGGTACACCAGAAACGCACCACAGCTTTCCAGATGTGTGACTGCATATATAGTGACTGGCATAGGTGGATATAAAATTCCAGATTAGTTAGCAATTTGAAGTAAGGTGCTGTAGATCTAAAAAAAGATTTAATACTGTACTCTCACCCCCGTAGTTGGGCTGGCGAAAAGAAATGCAAGTAGTAGTCACTTGCTGAGAAGACATTCCATGCTATTTTGACTAAACCTGACTGGAAATTGCCTCCAGATAGGTTGTTGTGTGGAAACTTAAGAGATATAAGCCAGTGGGCAGTGATTTTCAGAATTCAGTTTACAACAGAGGACAATTTTGTAAAGCAACAGGACTACAGCTGTCACTGTAACATATGGGGAAACAAGTATTTGGTCAAATGTGTTTTATATTTATTTTTGGCTCGGATGTTAGATAGAATCCTTTAATAAAATTTTTTTCGAGGCTCTTTCTTTCCTTTCTTGTGACCTGATGTTGATTGTTTCTTCTTCTAAAAACCCCAGTTACAGAAAAGGTATGAGGGGTAGTAACAGTGAAGAGCATAACAGTGGAGTTATCAGGAGACACAATCACTGTAACAAGCCGACTATACAACAGTGGTTGGATTCACTTGGAGAGCGCTATGCAGGCACTTCTTACTGACAATGAAAGAAAAAGGCTATGATGCTCTTTTTCGTAGAGGTAAGAAAGCCGAAGGAGTTATATAGGTGATAGTAAAGTATGGCCCCTAATCGAAGGGCATACTTCTCTGTTCATAGGGGAACGATAGACCCGTGCCGTTAGCCACACCGCAGCAAAGTAGCAGAAATGCCGGTGAGTCTTCTGGTTCTGTATAAGGTTGTATTCAGACATATTCTTTATATAAGCAAAATCACAACATCACAACTAGAGTAACCCTTTATAAATGAGTTACACACCCTATTTAAGCATTAGTTTACCGCATAGTACGGAATTCACATTTGATAACCCATGTCGCATTGAAGGATCTGTATGCTCCACTCAGGTTCACAGGTTATCCTCGCACTTGCTCCGCCCCCGTAGTTCTGGATTAGAGACCTCTGCATATCACAATTCATCTCTCTCAAAGCCAGTTTTCACCTTCTGCAGTAAATACACTCAGTAGTCCCTCTGTTTATCTCACCGATTCCTACATGATTTGCTCACGCTTGTTTCTGTACAATGGTTCGTAGGTGATGTTTCGCAGTCGATGTTATTCTACAAAACCCTACCCACATTCCTTTCCACCCTTGCTGCACCTCTACAAACAGTTTTCTATGCAGAGCCTTCAATCCTGCGCCGCCCGTTCCCAAAGCACTTACTACTCGTTATAAGAAGTTTGTGTGTGGCTTATCTAAATGGGCTCTATCTGCCTTATCAAATGAGATTTAAAGGCGGGCAATGCCTCAAGCCTCACAAAAGTTTAGTTATCTTAACAGACAAGGAGAGACACACACAAAGGGATATAGAACATATTGCATGAATTTATTGCAATCCCACCATATTGTACTGTACAACTGTTCTGTTGATGTAAAAAGCAGACAACAGGTTAAACAAAGCTGAATAAAAACTTGCCCAACACCAACAGTGGATCACAAATTAGGTTAAGTAATACATACATATTTTTTTAAACAAACATCAAACTGTTGAATCAAAAAATAAAAGTCATAGTGTTTGAGGCCGAGGTTTACATTGGACCACTCACCCAGCTCATGGTTCTGCACAACACATACTGCTCTTTTCGTCGGGGCCTGAAACTTGGCCAGACTAAAATACCACAGTAACTTCCCCCAAGTGCTCTAAGGTCAAAGTCCTGGGCGGCGCCTCGCAACTAAAATGAGCTACATAGACTAAACAGCAAAACAGCTAACATATTGGGGCAGCAGTTTAAACTGTACCAACCAGGAAAACTGCTGGGTAGAATCAACAGGGAGGTGATTTGGAGGGGCGGGGGATCAGCGTTGGGGGAGTGAACATGCAGTAGGGAATAAGCCAGGAAATAGTGGTTTCTCTATAAAATATGATCCAGTTTCACTAAAATCAAAAGTCAAAATAGTTGGTGTTGTGTGATTTAGAGGTCAGGACCCAGGTCACTCAAAGACGTTGAAAGTGGTGGTGGAAGGCAGGCATACAAAAACAAAAGGAAAACAAAAAAAAGCATGAATTTTCTGAAATCTATAGTGATAACAAGAGAGAGTTTAGAAATTGGAATAGAAATACAAAGAAAGTCTTAAAACCTGGAGGGAGTTGAGGGAGGTTTGCAATTTTGGAATTGGCGGTTAGAGAGACCACACAGAGGGGGGGAGGGGAAGGGGGGCAGGTTTACAAAAGACAGGCAGTGGTAAAACAAAGCCTTCAAGTTTAAAGAAATCCCATTAGAATACTCAACCAAAGTCCAACCGAGGATCGACAAAAAAGAAAAACCTCTTGCTCAAGATGAAGAGAATCGTAAGTGCATCCAAGGCGCATGCAAGAACATGGACGGTTCATATAAGCCTAAGTGGCATATAAGCAGTGTATAAAGTATTTAGAGGCGGGGCGGAGACGCATAGTGGGGGCGGTTGCAGTGGCGGGAGGAAAAAAAGGATCGCACTGGGCGGGCCTACACAACTAAGTGTACAAACAACTAAGCGACTGTACGCCGGGGGGGAGGGCGAGGAAACATTAGACACAAAGGGAGGGTAAGTGGGAAGGTTTGGGGGTTTTGAATGTGGTGGTCTCCAGAAGATTTTATTATGGTACTGGGCAAAAAGACATTAAAATGAAACGCGAGGAGGGCAGTGAACAAGAGCAATGGATTTTAGGGGGGTGTTTGGGTTTGAAGGTGGGATTTGCAAATGGAATGTAGAACATGAATATTGGCCCAGAACAGTATATCGAAAAGAGGGGCAGTCGGGGAAAGACACACAGTAGAAAAGTCTAATTTGTATTTAGTTTAGGTTAGTGTCAATATGTCCCATATATCTTTTAATTCAACCCGGTCCACAGTGGATGACCAGATCCACAGCAAATGCTCCCCAATATGTGGTATAACTAGGAACGAGTCATAGACCAAATGTTACTGGATGGACACAGTGTCATAGATAACTTTTGTGATGGCAGATAAAAAAAGGGGGGGGGGGGGGAAAAGGGGGGGGGGGGAAAAAAAGAGGGGGGGGGGGAGGGGGAGGGAGGAAAAGGGGGGAGGGGGAACAAGGGGAGGGTTTGAGGAAAAAGGGGGGGGGGGGGAGAAGAAAGGAGGGTCGTAATAAATCAAAAACGGACGTGGGCAAATTGACAATTGAATATGTTCATAGCGTTCTTTGCCTGGGATGGTTGTGTGCGGGCATGAAAATAATTGGTGGGGTGAATAGTAAGGAGGTAGAGACGCACATAGAGTACTTGGGCAGCACGTGGGAAGTTAAGGGAGGGTGCATGCGGAAAACAAAAACGGATCTTGCTAAGAAGGGTTTATGGTGGATACAGTAATCCAGCATAGGTGGTGCAGTAATAAACACAAAAGTTGGGTCCACCAAAGTGCGGTGGGGGGAGCCGGGATGGTGTGCCTGAGACAAGGGGGTGATAAGAAGTGCGTGGTGATGAAGGATCGCTGAGGGGGTCAGTTAAACACAAGGAGACAATTGGTCGCGGCAACAGCGGATAAAAAAAAACAGGACTTTCACTGTACAGATGTAAACAGATTGTCAAGGGGGGAGGTAAATTCTTTGGTTTTGGGGGCCAAGGATTCATACGAAAGGGTGGAAATGGCTGGGGTTGAGGCGGAGTGGAAAAGTTCTGTTAGTATGAGGTGGGTGTGTTGGACCCTGAACATGGGATACAAGGTTGAGGTTGGGCGTGCGGGGGTGGGCATCAATAAAGCGGGGGAGTGGCACCACGTACAGAAAGAAGTTGGGAGGGGGGGGTAGTAGCAGGTGAGAGGGCAACTTTTTGAAGAACACCCGTAAAAAGAAAAAAGACGTATAGGCAGTGTGTGGTTCAATTGGGGTCGTGGGAAGACTATGGAGGCACTCTGTATGAACAATGAAAGAGGAAGAAGGCATGTGGGGTTAAATAGACTGAGGGGTTGTGTCTTTAGAAGGGGTAGAGAAAACAGAAAGTAATTTATATAGGTGTAGTAAATATTGGCCCCAAAACAGAAGATTCAACTAATTCATCTGTTGTGCGTGGGGGACAATACAACTGTGCCTTTATCAACGAAAGAGGAGTAAGGCCAGAAATGAAGTGAGGTCTGGGTTTTAATACTGTGTATTCATGCATAATTACATTATTCCATGATCAATGTGAGGCACCCATTTATCAAACAGAATCAACACACAGTATACTAAATAAGAACACAACTATCAAGTTTACTGCCTTATGGCATGACATTTTTCAGTGTATTTGACATTTGAATGCCCTTTAAACCTGTGTGGGTCATTCTGGGTTTTAATTGTATCTTAGCGATCATGTTTCATTACATGCTATAATTTCGACAATAACGGACCCCTATGTTCTGGTTCTAACAGAATTGGTTATGACTTAAGGCCAAGGGACCAAGTGACTGGCTGGTATGCCGACAGCTCAAATACGAGAATGAAGCGTTATCATTTAATTAACCGTTAAGAAATCAAAAATGTTAAGACAAGAATGAGAATCAAATAAAAACCATGCTAACTTCCTTGTTTGTGGTACACTCAGTGATTGCTTAATAAATGTCTATGAGCACCCCGACAATTAGTATCATCACTTACACCAATAGACTGATTCCTTGTTCCAGTGATTCTCCGCTGGAGACTTAGCAGCTGCAATCCGTTTATGGAGACGACTTTGTTAACATACAGGTTGGGTTAGCAACTCTGCTCCTCGTACAGCCCTTCGGTCACGAGTGGGAGTTGCGAGCCCGCATTAAGGTTGCAGTTGTGGCCACCCGATCCGACAACATATACTACTTTTTTTGTGGCCCCCCGACTTACTACTGGGTGAGCACACATTCCAGCACCGACATTAAACTCAGCAAATGCAATGGCACCTGTAGGGAAGGCTATGGGGATAGCACCGGGAAGGAGTATGCTGCTCGTGAATGTAACTGTGAGTAATAGTTCTGTTCTTGCCTAGCAATGTAATTTGTTGTCATTTAATTTGTTAGGTAGTGTGTCCTTAAGGAATAAAAGAGAGGAATTTCCAGGAGTTCTTCCTCGTGGGGTAATTTCATTGACCTGACTTGTGGGGTGTTCTAAAAAACAACGCGGTCAACAGATTTAAACCCATGAGCTTTGAGAAAGGAGCTAGGGTCAAACAAGACCATCAAGCTGGAAGGAAAGGTACTTTTTTTCTCACTAATACTAGGCTAGTTTCCACAAATACCCGTAACGTAGGTGCAAAGGGGTTGGATAGGAGGCTTTTTGAATGAATTAGCTAGCAAACGGCCGTACTGTGCTTATCAATGATGAGTAAAACTTTTGTAACTGTATTTATAAACTACATACTAATGAGTATTCATGCTTTATAAATGATGGATTCAGTGTATATTAATCCCTAAGTACTGTGCTTATCAATGATGAGTAAAACATTTGTAACTGTGTTTATAAACTACATATTAATTGTTATGGAATTTTTTATCCTTAGGCTATACATGGTCACGTGTGAGCCTTGTGGTCCTCGGCAGTATTAATTGTTTGTCTTTGACTAGGTGCCACCATATCTCAACAGGGGTCGAAGAGGCCTGTTGCTGCATTCCTAGTCATAATAGATAGCTTGTTGTTGACGTTCCAATCTGCGTAAACAGACATCTGTGTCTCCAGACTAGAATATGCTGACAATAACACCTGCATACATGGGTAAAGACATTCTCTTTGACTAATCCTGGGCGTGTAGTATTTGTGGTGTTATCTTGGGGTTTAAAGTATATCCACCATCACGAGTTCGTCAGAATGTGCATCCGACTCAGGTACTTCTGATGAACTTTGAGAGTGCCTCTAGTTCTCCTTGGCCAAGTGTCAATAAATAATACAGCATAAGACATCAGAGGCTCCTGAACACTTTCTTCCTTCTTGACCTCAACATTGACCTTTGACTTCAGCAATTTCTCCACAACAATAATGAGTATTCATGCTTTATAAATGATTGATTCAGTGTATATTAATGCTTAACTAATGCTTAATAGTGTGTACTCATTATAAAGTGTTATTGATATTTTAAGAAAATTTAATGAGTTATTTTCTTTTTGAATGTGGAATTATGTAAGCTCAGTATCATCTGACATGTCGGGAAACAGGTCCTGCTTTATTATTTAACCTTGAGGCAACATATTGAGGGTCCCTGTGTCAAAGTCTAGTTCTAAGACCTTCACTATTTGCGCTGATATTATTACATGATGCATATTCCTTAATTCACTTGTATTCAATCATGTCAGCACACAGCCATGTTATGTACCTGCATATAAATACAAATCACAAGGGCCCAGCAGCAGGTTAATCCGTCCATAGTCATACATAATAATAAAAAAAAAGCCTGCACACAAGTAAAATGTATGAATTAGTTTTATGACTGAAGAGCTCATCATTTGGTTTTACTGCTCAGTTACTGCATTTGAAACTGCAAATGTACATGGCTTGTATGAGTGCATCATATTTCATGAAGTGATGGTTTGGGATGTCAAATCTTTAACTTATGAGTAGTTGGTATCAGCATACATATTACAGTATTTATGTATTTATTTATTTACATAGATTGGACTGGTTTTGTAAAAACAGACTCAAATTATGCATGATAAATGTTTACTGATGCATGAGTACTGAGTTAAAGTGCAAACTTACATTGTACACGTACTAAACTGCGCTGATCTATATAACATCTCTGTCGTAAATCAGTCTAATATTTGCCAGCTTGATTTCTGTCAGTTTTAGAAATTCAGACAGAAGAAAAGTTCCAACGTCACCGCTGTTTGTTATTAGTTTTTATCATGAAACGATGTTTAACTCACATGAAATGAGCAGATTAAAGAACATGTGAGCGCTTTACCTGAGCTGCCATGAAGGAGAGATCCATGGTGGCGGCTTTTTGCGCACGGTTAGGTTATCCGGCGTCTGGTCCTCCTGAAACGGCGCCGAGGGTCGCCCTACTACCGCTGAGAAGGATGGGATCTCCTGCTGGAGGTGACGCGACGCAACATCTTTAACATGCGAAACAACACCAGCGCTGCTTCATGTAGGCGGTGTGCAGGGTGTGTGGAAACCGGCAGGGAGGGAGCGTTAGGGGGGGTGACAGAGAGAGAGAGAGAGAGAGAGAGAGAGAGGGGGAGAGAGAGCGCAGTTGTCTATACTCACTCATACGTAGTTTGTATTAAAATCGATTCACGGATGCCAATAAAGAGAACTGAACTTGAACTGATTCAGAGAGCAGTGAATACCTGTCTGTGCAGCTTGGGGTCAGGTGTAACGTAATTCTTCTCCAGTATTACTAGCTACAGATGTATTTCTACAAAGAGGATTAGAGCTACACATGAAAAAAAAAAGGGCATTTAAAAAAAATCATAATGCTGACTTTAATCTCAGAAGAATTCTGAATTCTTTTAAACTCTGGCCCTGCTCCTCTTCTGTATATTTCTCTGTTGGAGGTCTCATGGTTATGTTATGCAGTTTAAACTTATATTGCATGTGATCTGTATGGTAAATGTCAAATGGTCTGTACTTATAAAGCACCTTTCTAGTCTTTTGACCACTCTTGACAGCACTTTTACACTACATATCTCATTCACCCATTCTCACACATTCAAATGCTCATCAGTTTTAGGAGTTAACCATTCACACACATTCACACACTGACTTGGCACATCCTTCAGGAGCAATTTGGGGTTTAGTATCTTGCTCAGTGACACACGGCATGCATGTGTGCATAGTGTGCCTGTACAGCAGCATCACTTTTGAAGACTCTAAAGCAGGGGTCGGCAATTAGCGGCCCGCGGGCCAAAACTGGCCCGCCATCAATTATATCTGGCCCGCTAGATGACGTTGATTTATTTTAAAATATATATATATATTTAAATATATCTTTTAAACCTCATGTTTCCTGTCAAAATACAACAATTTCACAGATTTCACAACATTTATTGAAAAGTAGCTGATAAGTAACGTGACAGCAGCCAGAACATCCTCGCAGCCTCTTTACTTGACGCACAGGTTGGAACACTAATTGGCACGTGCGTGCGCTGTAACCTGTGGAAAGTAAAAGTGTCCTGTGTCCCTCTTGTAACGGACAACGTGAACAAATGTGTTTCATTAAATGAAAAAAACAAAACCAAACAAGGTCGGCTCAAATATCAAATATGAATGTGAATGCACGTCAGCGGCAGATCTGCGCTGCTGTATACATTAGTTACGGCAGGTTGCTAGGGCAGGTTGCCTGTTTCATGACAGACGCGGTGGGCGTAAACGAAATCCGCGAAGTAAGTACAATTACCATACATGTTTTAAGGCCGTAAAACCCCTAACCACACACTTTTATACGCCTTATTACACGCATTTTGTACAGTACTCCCTTAATTAATCAGGACGCAGAACACACGTGCGGTTCTCACTCAGCCAATCAGGACGCAGAAATACTGTTCATGTATCCTAGATTTTGCTAACTATTATATATCAGAATTACAGTTATCTGATACTGCAGGGACCATTTTGGGAACATTTATAACCACATCCCAAAATAGTATAGTACAGATAGAACATATCTATTCATAGATGGTAGATGAAATAATCCCTCCCCAGCAGATTCTTTATCTGTGAATTTAATGGTTCAGTTGTTCTCTCCAAGTGTTGTTAGATATTGTGTTTTCTTTTCAGCGTGGTGGTGGTGATGACCACTCCAGACAGAAAGATTGTCAAATATTCTTCTGTTTATTAAAGATGAGGTTTCAATAAGGAAGGTATCTCATTTTGGGAGTTTTCGAACCATGGGTAGCTAATTGCTGGTGGCAAGATGCTTTATGCCATGGTGTCATGTCTGGTTTAAGTAGCTAGGGGATTGTAGATAAGTGTCTTTAGGGAGTGTGATATGGCAGGACTGTCTGTTATTAGGGCAGAAATATATGATTGCCACTGGGAAGGTTCAAGGTGGAGTTAGGTTCTAAGGCTAGGTTTTACAAATGTACTCAAGTATACAGTATAATCAGCGGTGGGTATTACTTCAGATTTATCAAAGGTTGTTGTGTGTTATTTGGAGAGATTAAGAGGATCCAATGTCATGCAGTTACAAGGGGGTTACAATTTGGTGGCATCTCAGCTGTGGTACAACTTGCTAGATCTCATTTCACCTCTTGGAGAAGCTACAGAGAGTCTGGACATCTGGTCAGGACATCACTGGCTGGTCTGTGGTGGGCTAGGACTTGTAAAGCAGGCTGTTGCTCTGCTTTGCTAATACAAAAGTCTGTATTTTCTGCATCAGCACCTGAGACTGAGGATCTTTAAGAGGTTGTGAAGGTTCCATATACAGTGCAAGTGTGTCAGACAGTTCTGTAACTAGTACTTAGTAGACATGGTTTAGTAAAGAAGGTGTTGTCACTTGTAGTTTTGCTATGCCCATTTGCCCAAACAGGAAAAGAAACAGTGTAGCCAGTGCATTGTTTTGCATTACTGGATGAAATAAAGCAAAAACTTGTAAATGGGCAACTTTCTAAAATCCTGAATTGTTTGTGGTAGACAACAGATAAAAACCTCTCAACCTCTCATGCCCGTACTAAGCTCTGTTCTGGAAACTGGAAAAAGTCATTTTACCTTTTTTACTGGCTGAAAAGTTTGATGTGTGTAATGCTAAAAGCATATGACTTCTATGCTTATCACCTAGTAGAAATCATATGTTTTATGTTGGATGAGTGTGTTTTAATTTTAATAATAATGCTGAACTTGAAGGTTGAATAAGGTGTACCTTTATTGATGTGTCTGTGTGTACATGTGTAATGTAATGTTTTTAAAAATAAACTGTTCATGTGTACATGTGTGATGTCTGTGGCAGTTTGACTGTGAGTGGTAATCATATTCATCTTGCTGCTCTGCTGCTCTTATAGTGGTACATATTGTGGATTTAAAATTGAGCTTTGCGATTAACCTATGGATTCAGTAAAGAAATAAAAAAAAGTCTGTGCAGTGAATCTGGACATAAAATATATATACATAAACCAGAAAAAAAAAATAAACGACACAAATATTACATAAATGATGAAGTGGGTTGATCAGCTTCAGTTCAGCTAAAGTTCTCTAATTAGAATATCTTCTGATGGTCCATATCTGCCATGCATACTGAAATATACCAGTGCTTGGGATCATGCATGCTGGATGGGCATGAAGGTGGGTATTTCACACACAGTGGTAATCCATTATGCCCTCTGAGTAGCGCAGCTTTCAGGCCGGCTGCTGTTAAATGCATGGGAGTTGGTGTGATTAATGATTATTTGATGAATTGGTAAATGTTTAATGTACAACAGCCTATTTCTCACTGCTACATTCTGCACCATAGTAAAAGCTTGTATCTCCACACTCGAGTTTACCATTGTATGGAAAAGTTTCTTTGTACAAGAATCAGAAGTATCAAACTTGTATTAACTTATTTGCCCGCTGCACAGTTATACAAACAGGCAGTATTGGGTAGATGACTGAATATCTGTTTTTATATAATTACTCCCATAAAAAAGTGAAAATTGCAATCGAGAAACATACTGAGGTTTAGTTATTTTAGGGTGTGAGTACTACTTCAGCTATTACGAACCAGTGTGCAATTATGAATCATTCATACACAAACATACACACATACATATACACACATAAACACAGTGGGAACAAGTGGATTACTGGCTCAAAAATATAGTCAACAGTTTCAAAAGAGGGAAAATGAGGTTGTACTTGTTCCTTAAAGAAAACTAATTATTTACTCATAGCCACCACTGCAAACAGGTTAAAGTCCATGTACTACATATCCCATGACTCTGAGCAGTTTACACAGTCCCTTTCCCGTAAATTTTCAGATGAAGATGTACCATTTAAAATTGAAAAAAAGTGATGCTTAGCGACATCAGACTATAATTAGATCATGTTTTATTTGTATGTTATTACAATAGAGGCAGTTTCTGTAGAAATTCAAAAGCTCCAAGAGAGATGAAGAAAAAAAGCAGGTCTAGTTAGTGAGCCAATTAATCACCATAGCAACCGCAGTCTGGACAGGCTCTGGAGATCCCCTTGCCATGCAGCAAGTAAACCCTCTGTGTGCATACAGTAGATTACCAAAAAGTAAGTGGGCTAGCGTTTGGACTGTTATGCGGTTATGCTGATGTTGGTCTCACATGGCCCGTTAGTTCTGTAGCCATCCTCAAGTGCTCGTTTGAAGATCTGCAGCCTTTACCACGTTCTCACTGGCTTCATTTCATAGGCGTGGAAGTAGTTTACAGACGACTTTTTAGAACCACTAGGAATTACGTGACATTGGATGATTCCTTAGTGCACAATGTTGAGTGCAACGTTGAGTAATTATGCAAGAATGTTTGTGTGTAATCTATAATATATAGCATGGTGTAGAATATAATGATACATGCTGGGTTGTGTCTCATTTCAGGCCAGCATCCCTCCCTACTGGACACGTGTTGGCTGCATATTCCAGATATCCATCTGACAGACATGCTGTCATTTTAAGCACTGCAGAGGATAAATCTTACTGCCTTTGCTGATCACTCACTTGAGTTAGACTGATTCTTCTGACTCAAAGGTCAGGGGACAAGACAGTTGACATTTCTTTGTCTTTGTTGTCTTTTATTACTTCAGAGAATTTGGGAGGGCTTGGCACAGATATCTATAGATGAATGCTGATTCCTTTGGTGACCCTTTGACTTTTCATTTATAAGTGAAATATCTCTATGCCATTGATATTCATGTTCCCTGCAGGATGAATTTCTGTAGTGCCACCATAAGGTCAAATTTTTAATTAAAAATAACTGTTAGCACTAAACCCAGAGTGCTGTTTGTTTTCCTCACAGAACTGCGAACATGCCCCTAAAGTCTTTTTTTTTAACCAAGTTAACATATTTATTTGTATGAGAAAGCTGCAAAATGGCAAGAATTATGCTTCTGCCCCTTCAACATGTCCTAATAGAACTGAAATTAAGCCAAACTGGGAGAAAAATCTCTTGCATTAGTAGATGTGACATTCTGTAGTATTGCAGTATAGTGTTCTCTCAGATGTTTCTGGCAAAATTTCTGGCACACAGTCCATTCACCTGCTCTATGTGACAAATCTGGCCAAGTCAAGTTAAATAAAAACACTCCGAATTATTTGCAAGTACTTTGCAAGTACAAGAAGTTTAGTGCCTCTGCGCAGCTTCATTTACATAACCTCATCATCTCTGCGAATAAAGCTAACTTCCTCTAAATTCCCCTTGTCCCCTAAGAGCCCTGCCTCTGATAGTATCCATTATCTCCTATTGTTTTGGAATTGCACATCCTGTTGAGGTAAGCAGTCTAATTGTACAATTTGCATAAAGCCCAATAAATGGAGGACCTGACCAGACACCCTCTGTGCATTTGCATTCAAATTGGATCAGGCCCACGCAGAATAAAACTATTGTTTGTTCGTATATTCCTCCACTCCTCCCTGTTGTCATCAAAGTCCCTACGCTGTTTATTGTTTGATAAGTTCATCATTGAAATGTGGTAAAGTAATGTGTAGCAGCACATTGGTATATTAAGACATATGCAAATGTTTTAAATGCTTCCAACCACAGATGACATCATGTTGGCATCTCTAATTATCATCACTGCTAAATACTTATTCATTTTAGTAGACAGTGGGCTTTAATTTAGGTTTATATCTTTTATATTTTAATGAACATCATGCTGTGTGATTATTATATCTGCTTTGGGCTGCTGTTATCTGCTTCATCATATCTTAAAACCTCTCACCCTGAAGCTAGAATGAAAGCTTGTTAGGAGGTTTAGTTTAAAAAGAGTACAAAAATCACACCACTATTAACCATTAGTGTTTGATTGTAGTCCATTATTTAGGGTTCCTACTGTACGTGTGATGCAGTGGTGTGGAGGTGCCTGGAGAAGTGGGTATACTCGCAGATTATGCCCTGAAATTTAAAAGAAGTCATCCAGCAAAGGATGAATGCGTTAACAGACCACTCTTGTAACTAAAGCTTGACTGAGAGACAAGATCATTGTCATTTAAAATGATGCCTGTCCTTGAGGACTGCCATCAGCGCACATATTTTCTCAATTGGGCTCCACAGAGGCTGCTGTTGGAAGGCAAGTTTCATTTCGTGCACACACATGTGAATTTATGTTCAGATGCAATGCAGCTAACTTGTAACTTCTAACCACAGTTGCCATTTACAGTATTAAAAATAAATAGTAATATTTCATTCTCACAGACAGACTGATGCACTGTAAGCATCTACATCACCATCAAGTTTAGCTGATTGCTCACTAGAAAGATGGTTCAGCTTCATGCGCTCATCGTGACATCTGCGTTAGATGAGGGGGAGGTGGGGACCACGACTCAACTCAACCAATGAAGTGCTAGCCGGATTAGGGCGGGTCATTCATCCTAGAAAATGAAATTGCAGGCATACAGCAACATCTGTGGCTATGAAATAAAACCAACACAGAAGTGCTTAAACCTGCAGCTCCTTGAATGACCACTTGAGTCGAGCTTCAGAACAAGTCAGTCTCCATAAGTCCCTGCAGTTTTGGTCTCTATAGTTAATTTCCCCATTCATGACAACTTTACTATACTGAGGGTGAATTTATATACAACTCACCCGTTCAGATTATATTAAGGCTTAAAATGAACAGGTGTTGACAGGTGGCTTATTTGAGCACCCAGGCTTCATTCAGCCTGCCTGAGCTTTGCCTCTTTGCCCATTTTCAGATTAGCCAGGAGGCAGTGAAGGCAGGACTGCCTGTGGGTGACGTCACAGAGACTACGTCCATGGTTTATACAGTCTATAGCTGCAACACACTACAGTATGGTGAACATCAGAGGGGATTTAGAAGTGGATTTATGTAATGCTGTACGAACTGTCAGAGACTGGAGGGATGGTGGCATACTAATGAATGTACTGAAGGCAAAGAGAGAATCATATTGAAAAAGACAGCAGCAAGGTGATCAGCTAACAATGTAGGTATGTCAGATGATAACATGATACAGTAATATACATGATAATAACATGAGGACATTAGTGTGAGAGGAGTGAAATGAACTACAGGCCTACTTCCTCTATTACTTATTAGAATGTTATGTATTTTTTTTCATAAGCTACTGTAGAAACATGGCAGCTTTACATGGTAGATTATGGCATCTGTAGATAAAAGTCTCATTCTAATGTAACAAAAACACAATGATTCTTTTTTTCAAGTGATTATTCACTGATGAAAACATTGCAGTGAATATAGTATTAGATATCTGCCATATTCTGTAAACTGAGTCACCTAAATTACCTTAGTTACTTCACCATTAAATCACTAAAGTCTTATTGTCTGCCTAGTCATCTGCGTTTGCATTTCCCTTTTTGCCTCATACCCACACACTTGACAGTACAATCCTGCCAGCTAGACTCAGGAGAAATGCCTGCCATTTTCTTGGCGTGAACATGGACAGGCCTTCTGATGTCCCGGACTGCCGCCTGGAAGTGGACCCTGACGACTAGATGGAGAAATCTGTAAGACAGAGGAGAAACAGAAGAGATAAGCAAAGCACACCCCTTGGACACTCGGGCTTGTGTTGCAACAAACAAACAAACAAACAAACAGACAAACAAACAAACAAACAAACAAACAAACAAACAAACAAACAAACAAACAGGAATCTGAGATGCAGGTTTTATGTATTCTCAGCATGCACAGACATGAACTGTAAGTACTAGGCTTACTTGACCCACTCGTCAGACAGATAATGGTAACAGGTACAAGGTCTGACATTATGAAAAAAAACTATGCAAAAGTCACATTTTAAATTTGGATTTAAAGGCAGCCAGCTGGTCTCTTTAGAACTGTTGGGACAGACAGAAGCCCTGTGTCCTGAGAGTAGAGAGCATGTGCTGTAATGTCAGATTTAAGGAGATCAGACAGGTATTAAGGGGCTTGCCCATTTACATGTTGTAAATCACTATAGGCCCATATAGTATGAGCTAACTAAAACTGATTTGTCAGGGTAGCCATGCCCTGAAGCAGATGCTGCTTTATCATCTGCTTTACTCTAAATGGGACCATAACTTACTAAATCACAGGTCACTAATATGCAGCCTACGGTCCGGGTCTGGACCCAGACTCTGTCCTGTCTGGACCCAGAGCTGGAAACAACATATCATTTTTACAGTTTTATTCAGTTTTGGCGGAGGTGTTTTTTTCTATTATGAGTTTGTCATTTTATGACTTTATGTAGTTATATTATTCTTTGAATGTCAATTCTTTGGTCTCTATAACTGAAATTTCAACTATAGGTGGAGGCTTAGTAAGCACATCTGGGTTTTTTGCCTCTCCCTGCACTTTACATTATTTGCTATCTTTGTCATTTCTATGAAATTTTAACTGTGCAAAACAAATATCACTAAAACTGAACTAAAGATTACTTTTTGACCAGCAACTCTTTTCTGACAGTGTCTCTGATTGGCCAGTACTCGTTGCCTTTGTGGGTTCGAGTCAGGGGCGCAGATAGTGGGTGTGTCAGGTGTGTCATGACACACCCACTTTTGAATGACCGTAGATCCGTCCCACCCACTTTTATGTAGCTTAACGTTTTGTTTTGTTTTTTAAACTTTGTCTTCTTCAAATCTTCTGATTCAAGCATCACGAGGAAACCAAAATATGAATTAACATAATATTTGGTTTACTGAGGTGTGTGCTGATGTGCATGCGTTGTGTGTAACAACGCGTACGCATCAAGCAAGTGACTCGTTTGGACTGTGCAGCAAAGAGTGTGGAGTCGTCGTCGACTTTGGTTGCCACGGTTACCAACTGATCACTTGGACAGCTAGCTGCACGTTCAGCACGGCATGGCATGATGAGAAGGACAACAAAAAAGCAAAAGACTATTGCGTCATTTTTTCAAAAAGTCACTTCTGTAAGTAAATTGTACTTTTTAAATATATACTTCATCACACCACATTGCATTTCTGAGAGTCTCGAAGCAATGTCCTCTCGTGAAAGTAAAATCGTACGAGGCAAGAGACAAACTTTCGCCTTCTGTCTCCGCGTAGCCTGTAGCCTACATGTAAATACCTCGTTGGACATTAATAACGTAATGCCGTTTTAATGTTAATCTGACTTTCCTCGCCACGCACGAGCATAGGCCTACTGTTTAACAAGGACTGACTAAACGCACGTAGCCCACCCAGTTTCTCAGCATTTTTTAAAACGAGTTTAGCATTTTTGTGAGGGGGTTTCTGTGTGTGATGACAGTTAATAATTTGTTTTGTGTTCTATGGTGGGGATTTTTTGGACAGCACTTAGGAGCACTATAGTGTGAGAGTGGGTGTCAGGCTGGCAGCCTGGGGGGGGGGCATTGGGGGCAGCTTCGTCCCCCCCAGTTTCTCAAAC
The DNA here is from genome assembly GCF_000972845.2 of Larimichthys crocea. Classification (NCBI taxonomy): domain Eukaryota; kingdom Metazoa; phylum Chordata; class Actinopteri; family Sciaenidae; genus Larimichthys; species Larimichthys crocea. Next base: position 18,832,086 of record NC_040021.1, read on the forward strand.
CTATCTGCGCGCCTGGTTCGAGTTGGTTGGGTTTAGACATGAGGAGGACTGAGATTGGTCAAGGTGAGGGCAAGAATGTCAGCCAATCACAGGCAGGGAAGGGCGGGCCTTCATTGAATACTGAATAGAGGAGCAGTGACAGTGATGGAGAGAAAAATATAAAGGAGTGAGGAGACAAGGTGAGGAGACAAGAGAGACAAAGGAGGTCAAACTGTGAGTCAGTGTGCCATGGCGTGTGCTAAACAGAAGAAGGTCGACACCGAAAACGACTTAATCCAGAAGATTGCAGCCCAGTCAGCCAATGACTTGTTGTTGTTGTTATTATTATTATTATTATTATTATTATTATTATTATTATTATTATTAAAAATATTATGAAAGTACTTGAATTTGAATTTCACCTTTCTTATTTCTTTTTTCTTCTTTATTTGATGTATTATTTATTATTGCAGCTCTCAGAGTTCAGAGTGTCACTGTAAAGAAATATTGTTGCCATGACATTGAATTATAGCTTTCTTCGTTTGATTCGACTCGTTGACTTCACACAGTGCAGATGTTTATACAATGACAATGCTGCTTGAATATATATAAAATAGTTGTAATGTAGAACTAACTTATAATGAAACTTGAATGAACATGAGGGAATGTTCTCTCTCCGGACCTCCTGAAATCAGAATTGAATAGCCCTGCACTAAATGATCATTTCAAGCAAGAGACTGAGACTATAAAGTCATAAGAAACTGTTTATTGAGATCATAAATTAACTGAGAAGTAGTCATTTCCTTTTAGAAGTCCATACAACCAGACCTTTTGTTGCAGCCAATAAAACTGCCCCCTGCTGACCTTTAGGAGAATGCAGATTTAAGACACTTCCACATTGGCTTCGCTTCACAGTCCCATATTAAATGCCACTCCTTGTATTGACCGTGTACAGTGTGTGGACAGCTACGTTGCACTCTTCTTTTAGATTTCATGTTTATCAAACTAATAAGCTTCAGCAGCCTAGAAGAACTAGAATGCCATGCACGCCCAGGTCACAGAAATCACTCTAATGAAGCAGTGTAGATGAATGCTACATTGACTATGGGAGAAAGTCATTGATTATGTGGAGGTGTAGTGTTGATGCAAAGTGGATTTAATTGATCACGCTGTCTTTGAGGTTTATTTGTGTCAGACTTGAAGGTGGTTGTAAGAAGTTAATTGTTACTTCTCAGACAGAGATAGTGACCTCTCTTTGACAGCAAGGCCAGGAATAAAATATACACATGAATCTTCTCAAGTGAGCAGTGCAGTTGTGATATTCTAGTCTAGACAGTGAAGACATACTGTATATTAAGGTACACTGTATGATAGAGTAAATCAATATGAGATTACACCAAAATCCATAATCCTGTAGGTTACATACAGTATATAACACAAGTAAAATAACTTATGGAATGTGAGTTAAAAAGAATCATTGTGGAATTTTGGTTGAACAAGTGACACAAGCAGCCACGCCAGCCTAGTAGACTCTCAGGTAGACTCTTTAAACTTGAATTGAATTACACACTACTTATATCATAATGTGACATCTTGAATGCATTCAATGATGACAGTCTTATTTCATGCTAAATGAACGTGTTGATTTGACGCTCCTGTCAGGTGAATGAATTTTCCAGGCAAGAAAGGTGCTCAGTTACACAGGTTTGAACACATTTGTGAACAATATTTGCGAGAAATAAACATTTTGTGTACAATGAACATCTTTCACTTCAACTTACTCTTACTTTAAAATGGGAACAAAAACAATAATTACAACAATGATTATTGTACAAAAATATTAATAACTAGAAACATTTCTAAATACATTTTGAGTGTGCACAGTGTGTGTGTGTGTGTGTATGTGTGTGTGTGTGTGTGTGTGTGTGTGTGTGTGTGTGTGTGTGTGTGTGCTTATGGGGTCTTGTGTCTGTTAATGACAGTTTTAAAAAGTCTTTTATTTTGAAGAGACTCTCATTTTGAAAGACTTCTGTCTTGTCTGTGTGTGTGTGTGTGTGTGTGTGTGTGTGTGTGTGTGTGTGTGTGTGTGTGTGTGTGTGTGGTTCATTTCATAAGCCTAATAACAAAATGTTTAAAAAACAATTAATTTAAAACACATTTATTATAAAATGTTTGTGTAGAGCTTGCTTACACTGAGCGTGGTACCATATTAAGCAAACATGAAGAAATAATGTGCAACATCCATCCATCTATTATCTGTAACCACTTGACTTCCAATATCAGGGTCACAGCAGAGCTGGAGCCTATCCCAGCGATGCCATACAAACAATACCACCAAATTACTGCTGTGTGGGATGTTTCTATTTTCTAGAATTGTACTAGAGGTCTAAAAGGGTGTTTTATTTGTGCTGAACATAACTGTAGTAAAACAGTCAGAAAATAATAATTTAGTTCTTAAATTGACTTTCTGACTACCAGTGCTCTCTCTCCTCAGTCATCCTCTGTGTTGCTTGACCAGAGCTATAACTAACTAACTTGGTGAGCTGAACGCACATCCTTGAGGTTTATATTGAGAATACATTTCAGATGAGAAACATCTGAACATGTGATGAGCTGCAGCAGCACCTCCTCAACTCTACACTACTAATCAAAGCAGAATCTCTTGCCTTCTCTTGCTTCCTCCCTTTCTGTCCCGGCACCCAACATTCATTACAGGATGGCAGTGGCTGTCTGTGGTGTTTAGCTGGAGTTATTTGATACGCCAAAGCCCATTAATCTGCTGACTTTAGAGACAGGCTGAAAGCTAAACTTGGCAAAAGAGACAGGTCTGCCCAGCCAATGTTTATATTGTTCACCACAGAGGATGGTCTGAGAGCCAACTAACAAGAAAGCCTCCTGAAAATAAAGTAGGCATGATAAACATATTGAGTTATGTACTCAAGCCTTGTGAACAGAGAAACAATGTAAAAACCAGTCACTAATCACCGACAAAGTGACAAATATCAATTCATTGAACCACCCAACAGCTGTGCATCGTCTCTGGCTACTCACTCAGAAAGATGTCTCCAAACTTCTGCTTTCAAGTCATCCCATCACTTGTCCTCTGGAGCCCCCAATTACCCCCAACCTCTTTCAAACCACCTGTTCCGCAATCAATCCTGCAATCATTCATAATGATAAATGCTTCTCTGGCTTCAAGTACATTACCCACAATGTTTAAGTAAACTCAGGTTACCCTGGTGCAGTTGAGTAAGAATTGCCAGTGGAACCTGTGCAATACATCAGACAGTCGGGTTCTGTCTGTTTAAAGGCAGAGAAGAGCTTAACTCTTTTCATTTTCCATTCTCTTCAGTAGTTCTTCACTGCTTATGCACCTGTTTCAATTCAATACAAGCTATTTTTCTGGGTCTTTTGAACCTTTATTGTGAAGCAGCAGCTAAAGAGTGACAGGAAAGTGGAGAGAGAGAGAGAGAGAGAGAGAGAGAGAGCAATTAGATTCAAACACTGGGCAGCTGTTATTAATACAATGTGCAGGTCTGAGCGCTTATGACCCAAGTCTCAGATTTCCACTCTAAAATATTTGTTCAAGTTGCAAGTCTAGTCAAGTCCATTTTATTATAATAGCCCAGTATCAAAAATCAGAGGGCCTTTACAATATGAACATTCTCCTTAGTCCACGACAAAAAAAAAACAAACAAACAAAAAAACTTGAACTCTCAAAAAAAAGTGAAAGAAATAAAAAGAAGTGGAGAATAAGATCATGAAGATTCCTCTCTCAGGATGGACAGACATTCAATAAATGTCATGAGTCAAAACAGACCAAGAGTATTATTACTGTATGGACAATCGGAATGACAGAATTATAAATCGATTGTAAAGATGAATGTATATATAAAGAAGTGAGCAAGGGAATGTCAGGTGACTGGGACTGGAGGGCAGATGAGTGAAGGTGGGACAGTCAGTACAGAGTACCAACTCATCATTAGGCTCTCTCCATAGTTTTACATTCCAGTCTCTCTGTCTTTCTCATAACAGCAATAATTTGCTATGCCCTACAGCATTGCCATTGTATCAACATCCGCACTGTGTGAAGTCAACGACTCAAATCAAACAGAAAGCTATAATTCAACGTTATGTCAACAATATTTATTTTCAATGCAACTCTGCAAAACTAAATAAAACTGAATGATATGTTGTTTCCGACTCTAAAAGTCTTTTGAAGTAATACATGTTCACAAAGTATCATAAAATATATCATATATGTTGCTGTGATGACATCAACAGACAGAGGTGAGTTTCATTATGGTGTGAACCTAATGCTGAGCCATCACAGCAGCTGCCAAAACAAACAAGACTGTCAGTTTTAATTCATGCTTTTCCATCCACATGAACCTGAGCCAAAGCCTGGGCCTGAGCCTGAGCCTGAGCCTGGGCCTGGGCCTGGGCCTGGGCCTGAGCCTGAGCCTGAGCCTGAGCCTGGGCCTGAGCCTGGGCCTGAGCCTGAGCCAAAGCCCAAAGCCCAAGCCAAAGCCCAAAGAACTGTTTCTGCTTGCACATATTGGTAGAAGGTGCACATGTTATGAATTTGTTTTGTTCTTGTGGAAAAAATATAATAATGTTTGAATTAAAATAGATGTGTGTTAAATGGATCTGGGTAAGTATAAGGTCACACAGAGTATATTGCTTTTGAGTGTTGTGTAACTAGTATAAGTGTTTTGCAGGAGTTGCAGGTTCAAGGCCTACACACAGAGAGAGAGACGAGCAGATAAGCAGAGAAATAGGAGACTCCCCTTGGTTAGAACTGAAAGCAGACACAGAACATCTTACTATTGTGGATTATATTATCTGAAGTGCTCATTTGAGATATTAAACTGTGTGATTATGTTGAACTATTGCTTTTAAGAATGTTGTATAACCAGCAGAGTGTTTTTGCAGAAGTTGCAGTTTGTGTCTGAGTGCAAACTGTGGATTATGCAGTGTTATGATGTTTAATTATACTTTTATACATGTTTTATTATACTATGTGTACGCCAAAAGATGTGTGATGTTTGACAGCTATATACAACACAGTAATCATTAGAATTGTGCCTCAGGACTGCTATGAAAGTATAACTAACGTGCTTTGCAAAAGAGTTACAGAAAAGCAGGGCTTGTGGTCTGAACATACTGTGCAGGTTGGGGATGGCACCCAGCTACCAGCGAGAGCGAGGTCAGGATGCTCTCCAAGACAGTCATAGGGAGGGGTGAGATGAGAACAGAACAGAAGACTCAGGACCTGTTATCAAACTTTGCTATCATGCTAGAGTAAATCAGTTTTAATTGCACTCTGCCTGTGCACAAAAAGGCATAGCAACAGCTGACAAAAGATGATTGGTCACAACAAATGTACTTTCCCTCTCTGTGTGAATGAATAAAACAAGCCTAAACTGTAAACGGGCAGAACTCAGCTGGGTGTGATGGTGAACAGACTGCGGAGTCTGTCAAAGCTGTGTTCTCCCTCTTGCAACAGGTGAAACTGGAGTACTTGTCTTTGTCTTCTTTAAACTCAATATCTCTCTGCTCTACATCAGGTCTACAGAATTCGGGGTGGTTTGAATCACCACAACATTCTCTTTTGGTGTAACCATAACACCACTTTGAGTGTTTGTTCATTTATCCCAGTGTGAGTCCATAGATATCCTGATACTTCATAAAATATACACTATATTACAGTATATAATTTAGAGGTTACCTTGACCCACAGAGAGGGAGGGTCTATCTGTCTTCAAGATGGACTACTGTATGTATGTGTGTGTGTGTGTGTGTGTGTGTGTGTTTATGCCTCCCTCCTCCTCACTCTTGTTGTTGTTCTCTCAGACCTATTAGTTAGAAACACTTGAATAAATAGAAGTGTTTGACTCAGACTAACAGTTTTGTCTCAGAGGACTGATGGAGCCTGCGTGACACCAAGGTGTGCTGTTACTATTTAAAAGCAGTGCTTCTACAACACCAGCGTCGTCGTCATCTTACCATCGATAATTTCAGGTAATATATAAATGATTACTAGGTTAACAGTACTCATCCTTTTGTGTGTTAAAACATTTATTGTCAAGTAAATCGTTTTGGGCATGTTGTAGACATGTGTGCTAACACTAGCCTAGCTTGCTCGCAAATTTTACCTAATTATCAAGTTAGCAAGTTAGTTCAGTGGTGACTACGAGCCACTCCATGTCCGACTCTGCACTGGGGGAGCTGTTTGCCGAGGAGGACCTGGCCCCTTAAAACCATCCAGGCAGCGGCACTCCTTGACCGGTCAGAGAAGGAACAGAAGGAGCTTGAACTCTACAGAGCTCGGCCTTCAGAGCTGACCTCCACCAATCCTGCTGAGTGGTGGTGGGAGAGGGACATTCCCCATCTTGTTTGACCTGGCCTCTAATTATACATGTGTCAAATCAAATCAAATCAAATCAATTTTATTTGTATAGCCCAAAGTCACAAAGTACATTTGCCTCAGAGGGCTTTACAATCTGTACAGGCAGTGACACCCTCTGTCCTTAGACCCTCGGTTCCAGTGAGGAAAAACTTGCCCACAAAAAACCTTTAACAGGGAAAAAAGGTGGAAGAAACCTCAGGAAGAGCCACAGAGGAGGGATCCCTCTCCCAGGACGGACAGACGTGCAATGGATGTCACGTGTACAGAACAAATTAACACAAACATATTGTATAATTACAATGACTGACAAAATGACAATGATCACAATGAATGATAAAATGATTACCAGTAACAGATATGGTAGTAATAATGCAGTAATAATATATGTAGTGGATGTCGTGCAGGATCACAGCAGCAGCCACGATCCACAAGAACCTGCTGGACGACAGAGCACAGAAACTCCAGGGAAGTTTGGTTAGTAACATGCATTAATGAGACATGTCCACAGAGGGAGAGAGAGAGAGAAAGAAAGAAAGAAAGAAAGAAAGAAAGAAAGAAAGAAAGAAAGAAAGAAAGAAAGAAAGAAGGAGAGAGTGAAAGTGAAAGAGAGGGTTTTCGGTAAGGGAGATGTGACTGCATCTTCAACCAATACCGTGCCTGGCTAGGCATAACCCTGGGTGGGGGGTTGAGTCCCCCGATCAGAGTGCTGTCTCGCGATAGATACGTACGGACGCGGCTGGATGGATGTGGACACATTTTGCCAGTATTATACCACAAATATGTTGGCTTGCTGTACCAGTTAACATAAACAACAGCACTGTGTCACTGTAAAAGCTGTGGGCTACGTTTGCTAATTCATTAAGCTATTCAACAGCTCCCTCCTCTGGCCAATGCTGGCTATAGGTCTATGAGTACGCCCATAAAGGGTTCATACGAAAAGACAGATGATTTTTCATTCTAAATTATTAAATCAATTTTTTAGTATTTATTTTGGTCTGTTTATTTAGCCTAAACAGCAACAATATTGTAGCTATTCTCAGCAACCTATGTGAATTTGCTAGAAGACTGTTGACTGACGAGACGTGTGGTTTCGGTTTTCTTTCTTGGTTCATGTGAGGATGAGGCCGTTGGATGATGCCATTCTGTGTGAGGATGACAAAGGTTTTTCTGAGACTGAGTGACTTTTAGGCGACTCTGATGTCTTTTCGTTTGAGTCTGACACCTGAGTCTGAGATCTGAGGATGTCCTAAAATTAACACTGAACAGGAGATCCTCAGGGATGTAGCTGACCATGCTATTGCCGGACACAATTTTGATAGGCAGGTTTCTATGGAAAATATTTTTAGATGTTCATGGCATGCATTGTTTCATCAGTAATCAAAATTCCTTTAGATCTAAGTTTGTGAGTATGTCAATAATTATTAATTTCTTTATTTTTGATATAAATAAGACTTGTCTATGTGGGACATGTTTTGTCCCGACTCTCAAGAATCAGTGACTTATTACTATCCTGTTTTACACTATTATTATTGAACAAATTGTAAGAGCTTACAGAAACACAATTCATTATGATTGTGTCTGTCTGATTATATGTTACAATGATCTGATTCAATTGAATTGAATAAAAATCCTAACTCTGGTTTGTATAGACAGGATTAGGATGTAGGGGTACAGATGGGCAATTTGTAATCCTGTCTTGGATTGATGTCTTGAACTATTGCTATTGATCAGCTGCTCTGTCTCCCTCATATTCTTGGAGTAATTCATATTTGTATTCAGGGATATTACTTATTACTGCAAGCCACAGCTGAGACAATCCTTTTTGCCCGGCAGTGCTTTGGACCAGCTCAGCTCACTCACAGATGGATTGAACTTGCTTATGGCCTCACAAGAATAAAGTTCATGGTTTGAACCTCTGTGTCTGTTATGTCATGGGTAGTCCAGCTTCCTAAATTGTAGGTGTGAATGTGAGTGTGAATGGTTGTTTGCCTCTATGTATCAGCTCTGTGATGAACTAATTACCTCCACCACCCCTGGTTAGCTTATCTTGCTGTACCTTTTGTTTAAAGGTTCTATTTGTAACTTTTAGATAATACTTAACGTCAACTCAACTGCAGTGCAACTGTTGCTCACCCTTGCACTCCATAGGTGCAAGGAGCATCATTCTGAGCTGAAATGAAGACTAGATGCTGGAAAATAATTGCAATCATGCATAGCTATAATGTTCCTATATTTTTTTTGGACCATTGATTTAGCGGATGGACTCCAGCTTAGCTTAAGTTGGAGTTAGCCGTCCCTGCCTTGCATTGTTCTTGGGGGAAAGCAACTGTTAACAGAAGAGAAGGAACTTGAGAACATCCATGACCGTCAAATCCTGTACTGTATATATAAATTCGTCCACTGTTTTTATTTTTTAGATGATTAAAACCCATTCACATTCATACATTGGTGATACTTGCACCACATAACAAATGAATGGTTTCACTGCACAGTTTCTGAACAGCTCTGTGACCTATAGATTTATTCTTTGTGAAAAGCGTCCTGGTTGGAGGAAGTGGAGTCTTGTTTGTACAGATAGATCTGTTTCCATTCAGCATCAGACTAAGTGGTTGTCATGAACAGGAGAATGGATGTAGCCCTCACTGTCTACCAGCCACGCAACATCTAAAGTGCTCTTTGCCTGGCATGGCCGCTGGCCGACTCCTACGCTTTGATTAGAATCAGCAGTGTAGATTGATACTTCTTCTTTAACCAACTTCATCTAAAAAGCAGCTCCAACTAAAGATACCTGTTTCTCTTTATCCAGTGTTCCTCATCTCTCCACAGCCTTATCTCAGCATGATATATTAACTCTGGAGAGCTGTGACTGTATCAAGGTTATCTCTGGTCCTTCATCTTCAGGTACCCCCGAAACTGAAGGTGAATCCACTTCACCTGAGGGTAGACCACTGGTGTGTCCCAAATCCACATCCTAATTCTAAGCAGACATTTAGCATATAATAGGCGTATATGAATTGAACTGCTCCTCAGACAAGAGGCTGCAGCAGAAGGACATGACAGAAGGCTACAGCAGCTGTCTCAGCAGGAACACACAGAAACGCTCTGTTACATCAGAATTCTATAAAGGATGACTCTCTTTACAGTCAGTATGGACAGGAAGGACAGGTACAATGACCAGTTACTCTTTGAATGGATATAGAGACGTGAGGATTGCATTAAACTGAATGAAAACCTCCAAACTGCTGCTGGAATTGACAGCAATCTATTCCACGCAATCACATTCTTTTTAGACAAGCTGCAATTACCACAATTATCCAAAGATCAGGCTGACATTTGAGATATACCATTATCACTCTCTGAAATTCACAATTTTCTAACAGAAATACCAATAACAAAGCACCACATGATTTATTCCTACACAGACATATCACTGACTCCATTAACCCCACACTGCGTTCATGCTGGTTTAGACATATGCTGCAGACTGGCATGATAATTTCACAGGCTGTATGAAAATATAAACACTTCTCTAATCGACTTGATGTCAGAATAATATCTAGCAAGGACATGTTGAAAATGATTTATTCATGTTCAATGCTTTGCTATTCGCTTCATGTGTCCTGATATCACAAATATAGCGTCACACAGGGGAATAATTCCATCGGTGTTGTTTTACATTAGAACTGGCGTGTTGCCCATGTTAAAGACTTAACGGAGATCATCTGTTTGGGTCCTGAAGTGCTGTTGTAGTGCAATACAGTACACAGCATGTACAGTACATTGCTTAGATTCTATCCTTTCTTTTGTCTGCCTCTCCAAACCAGGATTGTGCTGACTGCTGTCTGAGTAACACTGACTATGGATCAGGTACTCATACAACACACATCAAAAATTGCAAACTCGTTATATAACCTTAATGATGTGTTACAGTATGTACATCTGTTCCTTCATATTGTGCATGCTCACTTACTGACATGACTTAGTGGCACACATAAATGGAAAGAGGCATTATTCATATTTAATAATAACTTAACACAATTGGGCTCTCTGGTTATGAGAAGTTTCTCTGCCATTGTTGAACATCTCTTCCTGCTTGACTTTGTTCCTACACTGGGTGGAGAAAGGCCAATGAGGTCAAAGTAGCAAAGCCATATTCGTTCATACATTAGTTTTTCTGTTCACACCAACCTCCTTGTAGGTCCCTCCATTACAGCCATCAGCATTCTCTGATAGCACTCCTCAGCCTTGGTGGTGGGGAAACAACAAAAACTGCAAATAGGTATTCGTGCTCATGAAGATTTGCATTAATTGTAGACAATTAAATGTAACATTATTTCATTAACTGCAGTAGTTTTGTTGAAGTATTACAATGCTGCTAATAATTCCGAGCTCAATGGTTGATTAATAGGATTGATTCTACTGTATGGTGATTTGGCCATTTAAAAGTTAAACTAGTTTTACCGATCAGTATTACTGAGTAGTGGAAGTAGTGCAAGAGCTCATAATAGTTAAAAAGTAGTGACATTAAAGTAAACAATGTGTAAGAGAGAGAGAGAGAGACGATGAGAAGGTGGACTACTGTATGACGTGTTTCTCTAAGTTGTTAATGATGATGACTTAAAATGCCGCTTTGTCACATGACCAGTTGAATCTGAACTAGAGATATTTTAGTTGACACTTATGTCAACTGTCTGTTACTGAAAACGCAATCAAAGCTTTTCATTAAAAAGCAGATGAAAGTCATTTACTGTAACTGTAACCTGGCAGTTTGTTGTTGTCCCTAGAGAACTGATATATAGCAGAGATCATCAAAATAATCTACATATTACTTAACAAGACAATGTAAAAAATGGATAAGACTGGACCAGGTATAAAACGCTAGAAGCTAGAAGCTAAAACAATCTAAAAAGGAAGGTGCGACATTTGGCAGCCAGGCCTGTCACTGTCACTGCTGAGGTGCAAACTATACAATATATATGAAATGATAGAATAGAATGATTGCTATTCTACCAGTGGCTTGCCTGTTACGTTTATAAAAGACACATTTAGAATACCTGCATCAGGCAACATCACATTAGTGGTTGGTTAATGAACGTAGCTAAATGACATTAATTGTATCCACTGTTCTCCAAATCAGCTTATTTAAATTAATAATGGCTCAACTGTACAGTGCAGTCATAATACCTTATGGTTATTGCTACATACACATATATTTTGAAGAAACAAAGACAAGGGCAACATTATATATACATCTTGGTGTACATATTTTCCTTTTTACTTGGGTTTCTTCTGAGAAAGTAAAGAAAGTAAACTGGCTGTGATGTTTTTCAAAGGTGTTCAATACCTATAATACACCACAGATGTGCCTCACATACATCTCTTTCCCTTTGTATTTTTCTTCTTCACATTCAGAAGGAGGACTTTGACATGGCGTCATCATCGCCATGGAAAAAAAGATGCTGTTGTGGTTAGGGTCTTCTAAAGCTGAAACAAAGAAGACACTTGCTGATAGAGTTGCAGCACAGGACATATTGAATTCTTAAAAAATATATATATGCAGAATAATGAAATTTTTTTCTGTTATAGATGTACACTATTAAATATGAGATTCAATGTGCAGTGTAGACTTTTTTTATACAGTAGCATGTCCTGTGGCTGGCTGGGACTTCAGAGACACTGTGTAAGGCAAGAAAACATATGTGTTAAAATAAGTATGAGTTTGTCACACCAGAAGAAAAAGCAAAAAACAGCCAGCTAAAATCTATCAAGTGTCAAACACTGTAAGGACCTGAGATAGATGCCCTGTCTTATTGGATTTATCCAGCTGTATGTTTTAGCCTCCAGAGTCTATCTAATCTATCCATGCATCAACTTTGTTTAGCTCAGTCCGCAACAGAATAGTAGTTATTTCAATGCTAGTTAGAAATATGTATTACTGATTAGCATTACTTTATTCATGTAAAAAAAAAAAAAAAACACACACACACAACTGAGAGCATTACTTGGCCAATAAAGTAATTCTGATTACTAACACTAACAACTGCGATCTCACTAAATAGTCACACAAAGGTGGTTATCAACTTGGTCAGCCATCCCAGCATCTCCCAGTCAGCACAGTCACATACAGAGCAGTGTTTGCATATAACCAATCACAAACATAAACAGGTTGCAACATATTTCACAAATAAAAAGCAAACTGTAGCTTATTACAGAAATACTAAAAAGACACAATATTCATTAGGCAATGTCTGCCCTGATGTTCAAAATCATGGATGAATTCAAATGTAAAATAACAGTTTTCACAGTATATATACAGTATAATGCTTTAACAAAGCAGCCGTGTGTCCACAGGTTGTACCTATTCGATTAGTGATAGAGTGTGTCCTGAGGCTAACTTCTGGTACCACTCTTCCCTGAGCTGTAGTTACTGCTTGTAGGCCGGATTTGCACATGCATGCATTATGTTTTGTGCAATGTAAACAGCATCTTTGCAGTTTGATGTAGTTTACAGGGGCGTCTGCAGCAGATGTTGTTTTGGTTGGACAGTGCAGTACACAGATTGAATGTCTATCTCATTAAAAGGCTGCAAGCTGTGAGATGCCCCATGTGGCTAAACTCTCTTCTCACAGGCAGAGTTGTGACAAACCTTGAAAAGGCTTGCACTATTTGTTGCATAAATTTTCCTTCATCTGGGTTTTTTAATATAGAAAAGAATTCAGGCTGGGCCACATCAATTTTTGACATGTCCTGGATTTTCTAAAATGAATTTCAGGGTTTGCCATTTGTGTTCTGTCTCAGTAAGCTATTCTGAAACCATGGCAGATTGCATTGATTGCTCACTATAGGAAATGTATTACATATTTAGTCCAACAACAAAAAAGCATGCGAGGATGAGCGGGCCAAATTAATGTATAATGAGGAAGGCGCCTTTATTCTTATGTGATTGCTCTGTGCAAGTGTCTGCTCAATATTGATGACAGTGAAATAAAGAGTGGGCCTGTTGCAGAAATACATCTCATGAATGTTTCTCGCTGTGTTAATATGTGGATATGCACGGCTTATTTCTTCATGAGACACCACAGTGTGGTACACAGAGTAATGAAACCCAAGAGTACACACAGCATGCTAGTTATGACTGCTTCCAATGAGAACTTCCAAAAGGAGGAAATAAAAACAATAATTTCTCACCACTATATAGACATTTCTGGGTCTGTGTTGGGAATCATGGGCATAAAATGTCCGGGCAGACATTGCCTAAAAATTTCACACAATATCACAGTCATAAACTGACAAAAGTCACAAATTTTCACTATTCATAGCTTTAATATTTCTAGAAATCGGTTAAAATGATCCCTAAATCACTGTATAGTATTATAAAAACCTTTGGCAACATTAAAACATAATGTCCTTAGTTGTATTGCTTTTTTTTAAATCAAGAAAATGCTATAAGCATGCATTGTTAGGTGCATCGGGCATATGTCCAAAAATGGACTGCATTTTTCATGCCGTAATTTTACTCATTTCCACAAGTCCTCCACAAACATGACATATGTCATCACTAAGCACAACTATTCAACTATAAAAATGTGTGTTACCATGGTTACTTTAGAAGTTTTGTACAGAAATGTTCGGTGAGCTGGGCATCTTTAGCATCTTTTTCCGACTTCAGTGGAGAGAGAAAGTTAGATGCACTCCAAGTCTCTGCTGATTGGTCGAATGCCACAGTCATGTGATCTGTGATGTAGGGTGACCTCACTGAGGTACAGGAGGGTGGCCATTTGCAAAGGGTGCAGAAATGACCAAAAATAGTCACTTGCCCTATAAAGGCTTCGATAAACTTCATGAGAACCTGCTGGACGAGAGAACACAGAAACTCCAGGGAAGTTTAGTTAGTAACATACATTAATGAGAGAGAGAGACAGAGGGAGATTAGATTAGATTAGATTAGATTAGATTAGATTAGATTAGATTAGATTAGATTAGATTAGATTAGATCAGAGCGTTTATTGTCATTGTACAGTAGTACAGAATACGTTAGCACAACGAAATTGGGTCACAGCTCTCCCGTCAGTGCAAAAGATCAGATAAATAATAAATAACTAAACAAGACATGCACTTATCAAACAAAACAGAACACTATATACAAACACAAATTACAAAGTAAGGGACTATACAGACAGGACTGTAAACAGAGACATGAAGTTATAAATGATTGTGAACAAATAAAATACAAATAAAATAAAATTTTATTTTTATAGCCCAAAGTCACAAAGTACATTTGCCTCAGAGGGCTTTACAATCTGTACAGGGAGTGACACCCTCTGTCCTTAGACCCTCGGTTCGAGTGAGGAAAAACTTGCCCACAAAAACCTTTAACAGGGAAAAAAGGTGGAAGAAACCTCAGGAAGAGCCACAGAGGAGGGATCCCTCTCCCAGGACGGACAGACGTGCAATGGATGTCACGTGTACAGAACAAATCAACACAAACATATTGTACAATTACAATGAATGATAAAATGACACTGAATTACAATGAATAATAAAATGACAATGAATTACAATGACTGATAAAATGACAATGAATTACAATGAATGATAAAATGATTACAGTAGCAGTGGAACCTGTGATAGAGATAGAGAGACACAGATGCACAGCAGCAGCAAATCATCAACTAACTATAAACTGTAATGGAGATATGGTAACAATAATGACAGTAATGATATATGTAGTGGATGTCGTGCAGGATCACAGCAGCAGCCACGATCCACGAGAACCTGCTGGACGACAGAGCACAGAAACTCCGGGGAAGTTTGGTTAGTAACATGCATTAATGAGACATGAATGTTTACAGATGGAGAGAGAGAGAGAGAGAGAGAGAGAGAGAGAGAGAGAGGGAGAGGGTGGGGGAGAGAGAAAGAGAAAGAAAGGTTATTGTACATGTCTTTTGAGTGGTTAAGTATTGCTAGTGTCTTAATTGAAACTGTCCCGTAGCTGAAACGACACAATTGTCAACAAGACTATGGCCCTGTTGTAGAAACTGTCCCTCATTCTGTTAGTCCATGTTTTAAGCACCCTGAAACATCTGTCAGAGGGCAGCAGCTGAAACACCCAGTGTCCTGGGTGTGTACTGTCTCTCAGAATACTGCGTGCCTTTCTCAGACAGTGGGTGTTGTAGAGGTCCTGTAGGGAGGGGAGAGGGTGACCGATGATCTTCTGGGTGGTGTTAAAAACCCTCTGTAGTGCCTCTCTGTGTACCATGGTGCAGCTGGAAAAAAGACCTGAGAGCGTCACTGCGTTGCCTCAGCAGTGCCCTGACCTCTTTAGTCATCCAGGGTTTCTGGTTGGAATGCACCCGGAGACGTTTATCAACAGTGATACTATCCACGCAGAAGTTGATGTAGGAGAGCACAGATGTGGTGTACTCCTCTAAGTCCTGGTGTTCAAACACACTCCAATCTGTGCTCTCAAAACAGCCCTGCAGCTGGTGTAGTGCACCCTCTGGCCATGTTTTCACAATTTCTGTGGTTGTGAATGTTTCTATAGACTTTGTCCAGTGTGTTTAGACCCCCTGTTGCACATTTAACATGCTGATTAAATTTAGGGAGCACTGACTTCAATTCAGTATGGTTAAAGTCCCCTGCTATAATGTGCACTGCGTCAGAATGAGAGCTCTGCTGGCTGCTAACTGCTCTGTGTAGCTCCACCAGAGCTATGTTAGGATTAGTGTCGGTGGAATGTATACGTTCGTTACCATGACAACGGCAAACTCACAGGGTAGATAGATGGGGTAGATAGACTGGCTAGCTGGTTACAATTACAAGAACTTCAGTTTTTGTGAATTTAACATCAGAACATTGTAGGTCATCCAACTTTTTATATCCTTAAGGCATGCTTGAAGTTTAGCTAGCTTAATGGTTTCATCAGGCTTGATCAATTAATATAATTTGGTGTCGTCAGCATAACAATAAAAATTGATAGAGTGATTCCTAATAATGTTCCCTAGAGAAGGATATATAAACTGAATAGAAGTGGTCCTAGTACAGAACCTTGTGGGACTCCATAACAAACTTTGGTCTGCATGGAGGATTCATCATTGACGTGAACAAACTGAGATCGATCTAAACAATACGATTTAAACCAGCTTAGGGCGGTTCCTTTGATGCCAATTCGATGTTCCAGTCTCTGTAAAACAATTTGATGGTCAATGGTGTCAAATGCGGCACTAAGATCTAACAGGACAAGTACAGAGATGAGTATAACACATGTGGTTGCAATTATTATTTTTTTTTATGATCAAATTTTTAAACTTTTTTATGGTTCTTTTTTATTTATTTTTTTATTTCCACACCAGGTGTGTGTGAGTGAGTGAGTGAGTGAGTGAGTGTGTGTGTGTGTGTGTGTGTGTGTGTGTGAGTGAGTGAGTGTGTGAATGTGTGTGTGTGTAAGAGAGAGACAGAGACAGAGAGAGAGAGAGAGAGAGAGAGAGAGAGAGAGAGAGAGAGAGAGAGTGTGTGTGTGTGTGTAGCCTAATTTCTAATATTATTTATACCACTACTACAAAGTAAAAAAAAAATGGTTACATCCAGCTGACAGTTTAAAAAAACAAACTCCAATGAGAGAGAGAGAGAGAGAGAGAGAGAGAGAGAGTGTCCGACAGGCAGATACGCAACGCGAGTCTTATTCTAACACCACGTCTGAATGAACCCACATTTACCAGAACTCTACTGGGTAATAAGTAAGTACAAACCGAAGTAGTTTTGTTCATTCACACAATGAACAAAATCCCAACAAATATTTTCATCACTTTGCTTTCAGGACTTTCTCCCAGACTCTCTTTAAAGCCACTAGACTAATTTAATTATGATACTAAACATTAAATGGTTGGGTTCTTCCATCTCCAGCTGACAACTGATGTGGATATTTTGCTTCAAGAATTAATTGCATAATAAATGTCTGTGCATAACCATGGCCAATTCAAACCTCTGTCACTCTGATCCTGAGAGTTACATTATCTCCTTTGGTGTCAGTAATCAGCTTCAACTGATTTGGTTAACACAATACTTGATGCTTACTAAATTAAGTCAGAAGGCTGTTAGGGATTTGGGTTTCCAGTAGCTTTAGTTGTCTGACTTAAAGTTATATTTAAGCCAAGGATTAGGTCTATCTATCTATTCTTTGTGCTTCTGGCCCTACAAGTTCTGGTTGCTTTAAATGTAATGGCTTTGCTGTTAGAATCACTTACATGGTGTGCAATGTTTCCAAAAGAAATGTGTCATTTGTTCTAATGCCTAAAAGAAGCATATGATACATTAAACATTTGAAGGATCAGAACTGTGTGAATTTGAGTAATGGGGAGGTTAGTTGAACAAAAAATAAGTGACTCTGATCCATTTAATTGAGCAGTTTTTGTGCTTACTCACATGTCTTGTTTTCTTGGGTTGTCAGATAAAGAAATGGTCAGTGAGAACAGCCAGATCAAAAGATACCAAATTTAAGTCCACGTGACAGGTGAAAATCACTGAGCCTGCCTGAGTTATAAAGAGTTCATGAACAAAAACTACTTTAGACTTTTAGTTTTGATCATTGTGATTCCTTTACAGCTTATTTACCTCTGTACTGCTTTATACTGTAAGGTGAAAGGTTAAGGCTTGAGCTGTCATCATGCCCTATGAGACCTTGTTTTCCACAGTTGCTGAACAGGGAAACTGCTTTATCTTCCACATATTTGCACTTCAAAACTAAAAACCTGTGCTGATGTTGCAGCACTAAAGAGGAGTCTTGGGCAAGAAAACACAGCTTTGAGTTTACACAGAGGAGTCCATAGTCTCTATAGACCCTGACTGGTACCCAGCAAGCCACTGCAGGTAATAATAATAACCTTTAATCAAGTTCCTTTTAATATCTAAACTTAGACACACATTCTTCTGCTGTGTCAACAAGTCTCAATCAGTTGCTTTGAAGAAGCCAATGTACTGCAGCACCATCTAGTGTTGCTAAATGTATTTGAAGAATACATAAATAAAATACAATACAGTTTTTTCCAATTGCTTAAACACAATTTTGCCAACTAGGCTGTTTAAAAAAAAATACTAACACAATTCACCAAAGCCCACACCCAAACTAAAATATCTCATATATCCTGCAAAATGAAGCACTGCAAGCAATTACATAACACCTGTTTGGTCAGGTGGCACATATAGTGGCCAATGAGCTCATGTAGTGTCATTTTAAATGGCGTGTTTTGAAATTGCAAACATGTGACTTTATGTCAGATTGTTGTGTCTTATGCAGAGAACTGTGTTCAGTACACTTAAAAAGAGCCACTTGGAATTGCAAAATGTGTGTAAAGCAGAAAATGTGTTTAAAGTTTTGGAGATTTGAGATGAGGTTTTGCTCCCTGTGTGTCAGTTTAAATATTTGTGCTATCCATGTCATTTCAGTGTGTTAGCAACTGGAAAAAACTGTATGTCATTGTCGTTTCTGTTTTGTTGTTGTCGTTTCTGTTTTATTGTTGTGTTTTCAAATCAAATCAAATCAAATACATTTTATTTGTATAGCCCAAAGTCACAAAGTACATTTGCCTCTGAGGGCTTTACAATCTGTACAGGGAGTGACACCCTCTGTCCTTAGACCCTCGGTTCAAGTGAGGAAAAATATATGGAAGAAACCTCAGGAAGAGCCACAGAGGAGGGATCCCTCTCCCAGGACGGACAGACGTGCAATGGATGTCACGTGTACAGGACAAATCAACACAAACATATTGTACAATTACAATGACTTAAAAAATGACAATGAATCACAATGAATGATAAAATGACAATGAATTACAATGAATGATAAAATGACAATGAATTACAATGACTGATAAAATGACCACAGTAGCAAATATGATAGCAATAAAAGAGAGAGAGAGAGAGAGAGAGAGAGAGAGAGAGAGAGAGAGGGTTTTCGGTAAGGGAGATGTGACTGCATCTTCAACCAATACCGTGCCTGGCTAGGCATAACCCTGGGGGGAGGAGGAGTCTAATCCTATGGCAGCATAAGTAAGGGATGACCTGAGCCACCCTAACTATAAGCTTTATCAAAAAGGAAAGTCTTAAGTCTACTCTTAAAAGTGTTGACCGTGTCTGCTCCCGAACCCGAAGTTAGTTTGTTCCACAGAAGAGGAGCCTATAGCTGAAAGCTCTGGCTCCCAATCTACTTTTGGAAACTATAGGAACCACAAGAACGCAGTCCTGAGAGCGCAGTGTTCTAGAGGGGTAGTAAGGTATTATGAGATCTTTTAGATATGATGGTGCCTGACCATGAAGAGCTTTGTATTTTAAGGAGAAGAATTTTGAATTCTATTCTAGATTTAATAGGTAGCCAAGATGGGAGAGATGTGATCTCTGATCTTGGTTCCTGTCAGAACACGTGCAGCAGCATTCTGAATTAACTGCAAAGTCCTAAGAGACTTATTAGACAGCCTATAACAAAGAGTTACAATAGTCCAGCCTTGAAGTAACAAATGTGTGGACTAGTTTTTCTGCCTCCGCCTGAGAGACAATGCGTCTGATTTTAGCGATGTTACGTTAAGTGGAAGAATGCAGTCCTCGAAATTTGTTTTATGTGGACATTAAAGGACAAATCCTGATCAAAAACAACTCCAAGATTCTTTACGGTGGAGCTGGAGGCCAGGGTGATCCCGTCTAATGTAACTAAGTCTCTAGATAGAGAGTTTCTGAGGTGTTTGGGTCCAATTACAAGAACTTCAGTTTTGTCTGAATTTAACATAAAACAATTGTAGGTCATCCAACTTTTTATATCCTTAAGGCATGCTTGGAGTTTAGTTAACTGATTGGTTTCATCAGGCTTGATCGATAAATATAATTGGGTGTTGTTAGCATAACAATGAAAATTGATAGAGTGATTCCTAATAATGTTCCCTAAAGGAAGCATATATAAACTAAATAGAAGTGGTCCTAGTACAGAACCTTGTGGGACTCCATACACTCCATACTTTGGTCTGCATGGAGGATTCATCATTGACGTGAACAAACTGAGATCGATCTAAGAAATACAACTTAAACCAGCTTAGGGCGGTTCCTTTGATGCCAATTTGATGTTCTAGTCCCTGTAAAAGAATTTGATGGTCAATGGTGTCAAATGCAGCACTAAGATCTAACAGGACAAGTACAGAGATGAGTCCTTTGCCTGATGCCATTAGGAGGTCGTTTTCTGTTTTGTTGTTGTGTTTTTTGATTTGTTGTTGTTTTTTCTGTTTTGTTGTTGTGTTTTCTGATTTGCCATTGTGATTTGCACTTCAGGGCTGTTGTGTTTTCTGATTTGCCATTGTGATTTGCACTTCAGGGCCACCGTAGAAATAGCTTTTTATGAGCTTTGTTCATACAATATTCAATACATTGAAGCATACATGGTAATTTGATTTGCAGTGTGGACACAAACACACACACAGACACCAAGCATTTTTTGGTTGAAAAGACGTTTAAAAAATGTCTGTGCTGACCGGTGAAAGGACTTTCAAAATTGGTTAAAAAGTGAAAGTTTGTTTACCGGCTATTTGTATTCAACGTTGACATATAAACTTACATTTTACCAGGAAATTTTGTATTGAAAAGTTTCTGCTTAGTGTGCAGACATTGTTATGGTGGATCATAACTGTTATTTTTCTTTAAAGTTTCTCAAAAAACTGCTTAGGGCTTAGGCCCCGTTTACACATACACAGGTATTTTTAAAAACGGAGACATTTCCCTTTGTTTGTACCTATCTTTTACACACAAGCAGTGAATTCGCCTCTGAAAACGAATCTTTCTAAAAACTCCGGCTAGAATGGAGATTCTGGAAAACTACAGTTTTGCGTTTGCGTGTAAATTGAGATAAACTGAGTTTTAGGCAGCTAATGTGCCAAAAGTGCGACCAATGTTTACTTGTTGCTATGATGATGATCATGGAAGCATTTAAAGTAGCAGTCGCATTTCTTCTGGTGCAAACACTTTTCATGTGTTTGCATTTGCATACACAGCTGATTTATCATGTCGATGACTAGAGACGAATGGAGGTCAGCAATTTTGCCACTTCTCCCACCTATTCGAAGACCCAGTCGCCGTCACCGCCAGCGTTGCCGGTTTTGGGTCCGACCCGGGCGGACTGCTGTCTGGTGGGATAATTTTGAAAATGAAGTGGTTGTCCCGGAGGAGTGGTGTGAAAATTTTAGGATGTCGCGGTCATCACTGTTGGTACTCTCCGCTGCGTCCTTACATCGAGGGCGAGATGAACGTCATGTGGTCTCCTGTCGGTGTCATAAAAAAAAGTTGCCTGCACATTGTATTGACCTGTCCGACAAGGGCAGACTGCACAAGACAGCCAACGCTTTTGGTCTTGCTCGATCAACTGTGTCAAAAATAGTAAGGGAAGTGTGTGAGGCAATAACTGTCCACTTAGGTCCTATGTACATACAACTGCCCACATCTGAAGAGTCTGTACAGCAACTAATTTGAAATTTGAAGAAGCACACAGCCTCCCTCAATGCATAGGTGCTGTGGATGGCACACATGTGTGAAATAAAGCAACCACCTGTCACTTCCACAGATTATATTAATAGAAAAGGAAGGCACAGTTTGAACATTCAGGCCACCTGTGATTATAAATATTCTTTCATTGATGTGATAGTTAAATGGCCTGGGAGTGTTCACGACGCACGCATTTTTGCAAATTCCACACTTAACGACTACCTGAAAGCTGGAAAAATCCCACCATGTCCCAAACAAATAGTTGAGGATGAAGAGGCCATACCAGTGTACTTAATTGGAGATCCTGCATACCCTCTGCTCCCACCTCATGAAAGAATATGTGAATGGGGGAGTAATGTTCAGGAGCAGTATTTTGGACTATCTTTGTGTCGCGCACGGATGGTTATTGAGTGTGCGTTTGGGAGGCTGAAGGGCCGGTTTGGAGCCCTGAAAAGAGCAATGGACATTAACCTTGATGACCTTCCCTTCGTCATATATGCATGCTTCGTACTACATAATTACTGTGAGGCTGCTATGGACACTGTGGATGACGCCAGGGTTACAGAGGCTATTCAATATGACCAGAACAACCAACCTGATATCCACCAACTGTCAGAGAGGGAATGTCAGCTGAAGGGAAGAGGGTCAGGAGAGTCCTGACAAAGTTTCTTGACTCATAAAGAGATCTCAAGTGTGTGTTCTAGTGTGTTCCTACACTGTTTAAATTTAAACATTTTAGTACAGTGTAATGCTTGTGTTAAAGAATATTTGTTAACTTTTTAGATGTTAAGCATTTAAATGTATAACATGTTGGATGTAATGTATTGACATTGCCCATGTAAATGTTACTTGTTTGGTGTAATGCCATTATCTACATAAAGAATGAGAAATTCCAAATGGTCCTGTGTGAAAACTTTCTAAAATACTGGAGGTTGATCTGATTTGACCCATACTGAAGAATCACATACACATCATTTTCAGACATTTTACTTCTGAAGAGATCCAACACTTGACATACTGTACACAAAATCAAATTGTGTGTCATCAACCCTGAAAAGACAAGCATAGTAGTGCAATTACGTAGTGTGGTACATTTGTTTAATAAAAATTCAAGGCATTTCAAGTAAACTCAGGGATTCACAAAATGACAAACGTAGTGCATAGTGCTGCCTCCTGTTCAAGCAAAGGCACTTTCCAAGGAAAACTATATATATAAAAAAACCTAAAGTAAAAAAGGCTTAAGATGCCAGAACTCAAGGCTCCCTGTAAATATATATATTACCAAACTGTTGGTACAAAAATTGTGGGTAACATTTAACCCTAAACAAAACAGGCCAGGAACAAGTTTACGTGTATCTCAATTTTGTGCATCTTCATTAAGGGCTTGGTTGTCATAGGAGTGAGTGAGTGGTGGTGGTGGTGGTGTGCCCATAAGGACCTCCTCCCTGAAATGGCATAATGTAATCTGGTTGTGGTGGTGGTGGTGGTGTATGTGGTGGCTGCACAACTTGCCGCAGGAGAGCAAAGCCATCAGCAATTGATGCTGTTAGCCTATCCAGGGTCTGTGTCATTTTGGATAAATTGTCGGCTGCCCTGTTTTCAGAGGTCTCAATAATGTCCACAAGTTTCTTCTTCAGTTGTTTGTCCTCCTCAATTCAGCCACTGGGCCTCAGCTGGCAGCTTTCGCTTCAATCGATCATGCCGGTGTCCCTGCAGTCTAGTCTTTACAGAGTGGACAAAAGAAATTGTGTTCCCATTACTGCACATTTGCAGAAGTAAACCTATCCAAATATAATCACATTTCATATTTCACTTCCCCATTGCCATATTGTTGTAGCATAGAGAGGAGTTATGTAACTTCTCGGTCTACTTTTTGCATCTTTGCCTTTTACCTGTACTTATTGGGCATGTTTACACGCTATGGCGCTATTGTGGTAATTTCCTTCAGGGTGAATTATTCATCTTATCACAGATACACATTAATTGATAAAGCCAACAATACATGACAATAGCTGGGTAACCACCCCAAGCCTTTTCACACAGTTCCAAGTAGAGGAGCACCACTCTTCCGTGGCCGCTCCTGCGTCCAGTGTCTACTGCATTCCTGTATTTTCCTCTAATTGCCTTCATTTTGGTTGTCAGATTGGCTTGTGTTATGTCGTCCTTCACATGAGGAAACTCCTCGTTGGTCTCAGATGGGTATTTCTCCAAGAATAGCGCTAACATGTTGACGTACTTGGTTTTGGCAAGATTCCCAGTCCACATTTTCATGGGCTTTACTTGCCTTGTAGTCCAACATGACATTAATGAGCAATTCAACTTCGCTATCTGTCCAGACAAACAAACCTCGCACCATATTTGTTGTCCAGAAAGAAATAGGATAGGAATATTTATTCGTTGTTGTCGAAATGAGAATTCTGATTGGCTTGCAGAGCGTTCTCCTTCTTCCTACACTGCCGCCTATAGGCTTGGCGTAGTTATGATGGCGCTCGATGGCGTATTTATGCAGGTTGATGTAAATGAAAACTTTTTTGAAAACGATGCTATGTGCACAATGTTATTTTGGAAACCGGAGGGAGGTAAATATTCGTTTCTCAACATACCCAGCTATGTGTAAACATAGCCTTAGTCTGTTAGAAACCACCACCACCACTCCTGTCTCTCCCATGGTGCTGTCAATATCTGCCTCTGTGGCGCTGGTATTAAAACCTTAAGACAGCATCTAAAATATTAAGGGATGAGCATTAAATTTATGAAATGCAAGGATTTCACTGTGCAACCACTCAGTAATATGGGCAAACTTCATTATTAGCAAAAATTACCTTTAATCACAGAGTACAAGGCAGTGGCTGACAAAAAAAACAAAAAAACAAAAGGGCCACCACCCTTCATGTTGAATGTGGCCATTATTTTAGGTATATAGGTCCATATTTATGATATTTTATGAAACATTAAATATGTTGAAATTAAGTTTTGTTAAAGACGTATTTTCACCTCCCTCATTTAGAGAAAAAACGTCAATCTAATCAATACAATCTCTTTTGAGACCAACAACTGACATAATTATCAACCGAAATTAAACAAATGTGTTTTGTGACACGTTGATGTAAAACGGTTGAAAAGATGTTGAAAAACTTTCAAACCTTATATAAACCTGTTTTCAACTGGAAATCAACATTGAAATTACGTTTTGTATTTGCTGGGCAGGCTCAGGAGGAAGATGGATTAAGAGGATTTAGTGGGAAATAGAGGTGAAATGAGCAGGGAGGTAGCTGTCCGAGACAGAGGGCAAGAGGGCGGAGAAGTATGGCTGGACTGACTGGAGTGGGTGGATGAATAAGGGAGAATGACGTGGGTTAGCCAGAGATAGTAGGTGGTTAGTGGATTGGAGAGCAGGCAGGCAGGTGAGTGATGATCTCAGATCACAGAGGAGGGAGACAAAGTTAGGCAGGAAACAGAGACAGACAAAAAAGAGAGACAAAGAAAGAAAGGACAGTCAAATTCTCTAAAGGCCGAGGAAAGGTGTTTCACTGCTTCCTTTCTTATCTCCTAGCATAGGATACAACAGACCATCATGCTGTCACATAATTCTGTATGGTAGCAACATTCAACCTGATGCATTCTGCCACTGGGCATTATAAAAATGTTCAGTTGATCAAAAAAAAGTGTTATACAGTACCAACATGTTCTAAAAGTTTCTTGTTCATTTCCTGTTCATTACTCTGAACTCTGTGTTATACACAACATGACGGATGGACAGACAGACATCCTTGTTGTAGTTCTAGAGGAGTAGATTTAGTCTGGACTGCCTTGAACAGGAGCCAGGTGTCATTTAGAGCGCAACGGATGTGAGGTAACATATGCCTGTATAAGGGCATTTAAAAAGGCGGGGGCAGAACCGGAGACTACTACTACTACTTTGTAGGCGAGCGATAGGGATTTGAATTTATATACAGTATATATATTTTTTTATATGCGGCAGCTGTGGCTCAGGAGGTTGAGCGCGTCCTCCACTAATCAAATAATCAGCATGGACACTTTGATGTATTAAAAAAAACTCTTTATTCAATACTGTGAAACCCACAAATGAAAGTTGACCTGATTTGTACAGGGCGGAAGCAGAAATCATATCAGACAGTGATGAATAAAATAATACTTTTGGCCTCTTTTTTTGATAGAGACAGCTGAAGAGTGACACAGGTCAAATTCAAACCCTGGGTCGCTGCTGAGCCTTCGTACACGGGGAAGATGCTCTACCAACTGAGCTAATCGACACCCCAGCTCATGCTATATTTGAATGTATAAAGAAGTGTCTGTCTGGTAGTCTCTCTTGTTTTGTACTGTATTTATTCTACATTACACTGGCTGTACACAGTTTTCTTCTTCAAAGCACACTCAATAAGTGAGATATGCTGAAGAAAACAAGGTCACACCATGGTGCAGAGTGGAGGGCTGTTTTTACCAACACTGTCTCCATGCAGCATATTTCAAGACACTGAGACATCCCCAAGGTCTTCTAATCTTCACAACTGAACATTCCACACCTGTCACATGTCAGAGGATGCAGCAACCTTTGGGTTGTCTGAAAGAGGACTTAACGATGATTTAGCACTTTATACACACAAATACAATGGCAACTATCCATGGAGAGACACTAAAACATGGAGGTTTTTGTGGTTTTATGTTTTTTATGTGTATGTAGAACACACAGGGTTGTTCCAACAGACATAAATATATTTATGTCTTCTCATTCATGAAACTGTCCTAAATGGAATTTATAAAAAATTAAAGGTTGAATTAATATTCCAAAATAATCAGCTCAGTTCAAAATACTGTTTCTATATTTTTTTATTTGATAATAAATGTTCTGAAACCTGTCATCGTCATTGTTTAATCCCATCTCTTGATAAATGACCTGTTGTAATAATTTCATGTTTCCCTTTAAGCTGCCCATCATTGTGTTCTTCACTCGTGAAAAGCACTGTGACTGTTCTGTCTTTCACTCCTCCTTCCTAAAGTTAGTATCTGAAAATTGCACTTACGTTTAGGAGGCTCTATAACGTAATATTCATGTGTTCATTCATCAAACATGCTTTTGTTAGATTTAGACTGAGCCTTATACACAGGGGTCAACCTGACCACGGTCACATCATGACCTTCAGGTCTAAGTGCCAGGATGGACTTCAGCATCCCCCTTTTTTTTCCAGTTCATATTTCCTTCTACTTCTACATGTCATGGCTGCATTACATTGTAAAAAAAAAAAAAAAAAAAAAAAAAAAAAAAAAAAAACTACACACACATAATTCACTATGTGATCCTGAGCTCTATTCAAAGCCTCTTTGAAACTGATGATTGATGATGTGTCTAACCGCACACAGGAAAATATATTTACTGGCCACCATGTCTGGAGTTATTCCACCATGTCATCAGCAGATGGCAATGCATGCACACTGCTTAATGCATCCACTCAGAACTTCACAGCCTGGTGATTTAGAAGAGAGCAACTCCTTTTCACATGCTGAGCACCTCTCATCCTAAACCTTATAAACATGCCTCTCTCTGTCGTGCTTCAGTTTAATATTTAGCATGTGCATTAAGCATCAAAAAGCATCAAAAATGCAGAGGTTGGTGGTGGTCATGCATGGCATAGGACAGAACAAAATACATAAAGTACATATTGTATAGCCTATAAGCTGAAAAAGACTTTTATCCAAAATATCAGAATAGAATCAGTAGAATTATCATTGTCAGAACCAGCACATCCAGAGTCTTTAGTTAAGAAGTAGTAATCACAATCCTGGACTAATATTTAACAATGTTCAGGTGGGAAATAAAATTTGATCCTATTTTCTACATACTGTATGTGTATGACTTCAACCAATAGCTTCACAGTTTGGAAAATATCTTTTGTCTTGCCATAAATTCAGAGAGAAGATTTATACTACACTCAGATGTGTCAGGCAGGAGGTGAGGATTTTCTCATGGTGGTGACAAGACCTCTCCAAAAAATGGTCACCCATGTAATTACATTTTTTCAGCCATTATAATAACAAACCTGCTTCTTGTGGCTACTGATAACCAGTAATTTCACATGTGTATTTACTTCATAACTTGTAATTTATCCATACACACAGGACATAAGTCCTGTCTATAAAAGGGTTTTCAGGTTTTTTCAGCCCTGATATGTATCGTGCCTCTCTTATTCCCATCTGTTGGTTGTCAGATTACATGTATAATATACAGTGTTTTAGCTAGTGATCTTTAGAGGTG
Source organism: Larimichthys crocea (assembly GCF_000972845.2). Classification (NCBI taxonomy): domain Eukaryota; kingdom Metazoa; phylum Chordata; class Actinopteri; family Sciaenidae; genus Larimichthys; species Larimichthys crocea. Next base: position 18,860,258 of record NC_040021.1, read on the forward strand.
TTGGTAGGTGTATTTTAACATTTTGCAGACAGACACATAGTGTAGCTGTTACTCTCTTATTATCCCCTCAGCTCAGCCACACAAGCTGCTCCTGGCCATGCATTAAGCAATTCTGGAGCGGCATGGCCAGGAGAAAGACTGCAGCGTTTTTCCGCTCTCTAAACCTCTGAGAGACAGTGTGGCTATCCCGCTGTGAGCGTGGGGTGATGGGGTTTGTAGCAGTGAGCTGATGAGCCGCAGCAACCAAACAGTAGGCAGTGAAGCACACTGCAGCACATGCACAGCATTCACATTCAGTCTCAGGCTAAAGGCCAGCCGTGTTTGGGTGTGAGTACAGTCATCACATGAGCTCTGCCCTGCTGTCCGCATTATGTGCAACAGTAGAATATGCACTTATGGATGATTGTGTGATTTCTATTCAACCAGAGAATAGGAGCATTCAAAGCACACAGTACAGTCCCCTCCTAAAGTATTATTGTATTTCAAACTAAAGGTGCTATCTTCTACATTGTGTATCAGATCAAGATGTAAATACCTGGAAATGAAAGCTAAAATGTTGATCTTTTGTCTCATATTCATCTTTTGATATCAAACCCGAATGTTTTCAGTCTACAGCAAAAATAAAGGAATTGGCTTCACTGTTCCAATACTTCTGGAGGGAACTGTAATGACACATGGAACAACACGATAAGGAAAAGGCTCTCAATATTCAATTTTTTACTTTTCCCATGTGCAGACTGACACACTCTGTGACAGAGCTCCATCGATGTCCACAATCTAAAAACACTTTACAAGCCACACCTGATGATGTTCTTTATTACCGCAAACACACATCACATTGTGCAAAACACACTTTTTGCCTGTCGCTCTGATTCTTTATCTTTAAGTAAATGGTAAATGGACTGTACTTATATAACACCTTTCTAGTCTTCCGACCACTCAAAGCTCTTTACAGGACATATCTCATTCACCCATTCACACACATTCATACACTGATGGCATTAGCTGCCATGTAAGGTGCCAACTGCTCATCAGTTTGAGGAGCTAACCATTCATACACATTCATACAGTGATGGCACAGCCTTCAGGAGCAGTTTGGGGTTCAGTATCTTGCCCAAGGACACTTCAACACGCAGACTGGAGGTGGACGACCTACCTCCTAAGCCACAGAGACCCCAGTATCCCACTACCTCTTGCAGGGTTAGGGTTAGTAGAGTTCTAGCAGCTGTAGCAGCAGTCTGGCGATATTTGCACATACTTGTTTTCATTTAGTTATTCAAGATAGATATTCACCCTCTGTAACAGACATTCTGCTGCACTGATCGTCAAACAAATGGCATTCTTGGAATTTAATGTTATGCCCATGTTATGTAAAAACACTTGAGATTTTTAACACATTAGACATTACAACTTGCACTGTTGTCATCTTTCTTGGTGAAATGAAGTAAAGCTTTGGTTCATTTCTTCCTCTCCACCATGTCTCCTTCTTGACGTAAACTTCCAGCAGTGGATGTAGAAGCATGTGTTTGATGAACAGTGAATATTTTTGTAAGGAACTGATCAGTATCAGCATGTTGGCATACAATTCTGGGGGATTGGGCAGTATGGAACCAATTCTCAACTGGGATATGAATTGTTAACTATATTCCCATTCCTACAAACAATGCAGTTTATTTTGACTCAATCCCACATACATCGTTCTGCTGCCAAATATATCAAATATATTCATCCACAGAATAATTTCCAATTAATGCATTTCCTCCTGTGTTTTTTTTTAAAGTAAATTGTATATGTGTAAGCTGTAAGTTAAAATTGTTGCAGAGAAGCACACAGTCAGAAAGTAACGAGAGAATAACACACTGCTGGTTTTGGTACTGTCATGGGACTTGTGCGAGATGCTAGACTCATCCTTTAAAACCTGTCTGATGGTCTGTCTCATGCTGGTGCATTTTCTACTGGAATGTAGGTCCCACAGTGCAGGTGTGACCATGCGGCTGCTGGAAACTACAGTACAGAACAGAGCAAATTCTTGACCTAAGCTTTGATGAATATGTGAAATGAGTACACACACACACACACACACACACACACACACACACACACACACACACACACACACACACATACAATAATTTGCAATAAATTGTTTCCTCTGAATAAATGGAATTACTGAATAAATACACATAATTAGGATAATAGAAAATGTTCACATTTGGTAGAGATGTTCAGTGTGAGGGTCAGCTGATGGGCTAAAGTGCTGCAGGGTAATGAAGTAAAGTTCAGTGAGAGCCTAAAGGTTGGAGAGAGAAGCTTTTTAGCTGAGATATACTCTGCTTTCAATTTGTATTCACTGCAAATGTATTGTTAAGGAGGGAAATGAATAAAAATCCCTCTGGGCTCCATCAGCTTCTGACCTCACTGAGTAAGCGTGTTGATCAGGACGATTCCTAACTGACTGAATTAACCTGGAAGACCTCCAATGAAGAGATGGGGAAATTGTCAAACTGCTAAAGAAAGGAGCTGCAGGGCTTGATGTTCAGACATGCAATTAGCTTTTGTCTCCAGCTTTATGTTTGGGTAGATAGATGTTTTTAAACTCTTAAACTCTAAGGTGTCCTGTTTCAATCTTACAGAGAAACTAAAGATAAATGAAGAGAAAGTTCTTCACTCCTTCTCCTGCAAAGTTATTAGCAGCATTCAAAGAGTTTTTAATACCCTTCCAAATGTCTTTAATGAGCCCTGATGTCTTTCAATTAAACATCTGTACACTCTTATTGTGAGCAGTGGAGTGAGTCCAGCAGCAGTGACATGGAAAAAAGGTGATTGGGGGAGTTTGGAAATAAAATAATGGCTCATGCAGTTAGTCACCATACTGTCTGGGCACAGAAGACCCAACAGTGAATGGGTTCTGCACACATTCCTCTGTGGCCCTGGGCCTTCTTGTTGTTATGATGTGTGGAATTGTTCTGAATTATCTCCTGAAGATGTTTGGTCTGCTTTACAAAGAAAAAAAAATGGAAGTGTGTTACAAACATCCGTCTCCAGTTGATTCTCGTGTGTCCATGGACCATTGGTGTTTGAGACCTCATTAATCCATGCTCGATTGTTGCTCCAACACTCTACTGGCCAGTGTCAACTACCATGTTGCAAGAACACAGAACCCCCCCCTCCTGTTTTCAGGCAAACAGAGTAAGCGAGTATGATATGTATTCCACAGCTGCAGTTAGTGTGCAATGACCACAGATTGTAGCCATGCTCTGGGACACGGCAGATGTGACCGCATCTGCACTTGTCTGCAGCCCTTGGGTCTCATTAGCACTACTGCCAGGCTGACAGCCACTAGTATCATTTCCCTTCACATTAGATATCAGACATACAGTATGTCACACACAAATACATGAGGATGTTTGTGTTTGTTTGTTGTTTAGTATCCTTACAGACATTGTCCCTGTTTGTCTTCATGGAGGTCCTGCTGTTAATATTTAACACAACATGTTGACAACAAAATGTACTGATAGACTAGACGTTTACATGTTTTGATGAAAGAAAAAATAAACTCAGGAGAATTGTCTTTTGAATTTTCAAATTTTCAATAAGCAGTAATTAGGAGGAGAGAGAAAATTGTCTGCATATGGTGATGCAGAATAAGACATAATAAATGCTTATAATGACCAGGAAAGAGCCAATACTAAATAGCAAGTTTGAAGGTGAATCTGTGTAGCTTAACATAAACTGTCACCATGCATTGTCAGTAACCATCATGTTCCACTTTCTAATAAATACAAACTAATGACTTCATTTGTTTAACAGTAAAAATTGATTTCAGTTTTCTCAGTTATCAGATCATGATATGATTCAAAATGTCAATATCTTTTAGGATCAATTTACAAGATTGTTCTAGATACACATTGATATGTGTATCTATGCACTGTCACACCGCAGTGAGGTTTTGTCTTGGCCTGGCTTTTTGTCTTGTTTTATTTTGAAAAATGACTACTTCCTGTTTTATTTTAAAAATTAACTCTCCTCTCGTTTGGGGTCCCTGATTCCTGATTGTGTACCCTCATGTGTCTTAAGTCAACTTAAGTCTGTATTCTTTATATTCTCCATTGCGAGTGATTTTTCGTTTGTAATTTTCATAGTGTATCGTTTTAGTTCAGTTAATTTTAAGAGCCCTTGTTAGCCTCCTTTGGAGTGATTATTTTTTTCTAGATTAAAGTTTCATAGAGTCTAGCTAAGCCTTTCTCATAGATTACTTTCATAGCCGGTTTGGTAATAACTCTGTCTGGGAGGTGATTTAAATAAAGTCTACTGGAACTTATATTCCTTTGCGTCTGTGTCCTGATTGAGTCCAGGTCTGACAAGCACAGTTTTTCAGTGGACATAAATAAATAACACTTTGGTTTCCAGTACCTTCTCATTATTCATTTTTACTGTAAAACTGATTTTTTTTATCATTACTTATTTTTACATCACAATATGATGATGGTATGATCAGTATTCTTAAACCTTGATAATCAGTGATGAGACATATAGGTGTGGATGTGTTCCTACTAATGTCACTGCTGAATTGTTGCTATCGATATTATTTATATTTTAAAAAAATTCAAAATCGAAGACGTTCTTGTCTTTTTGCAGACAGTGCATCTGGTACAGGTAAAGTGAAGGTGGCAGGTTTGTGTCCTTTCTGAAATAAGTGGGATTTAACATAGAGAGAAAGAGTGACCTCTAACCCTGACCTGATGACCGGGCAACCTGCTGAAACAGTCAAGTCTGCACTGGCATACATAGACGTCAGTTCATAGAACAAGTGCATGTGGACACAAATCACCGTCACCGACGAAAGTCACCTCAACAATGGAGGCTGGATGGTTACCCAGCCCTTCACCGTGACAGTGAGCAGGTCTGCTATTATTTGGCTTGTTTATCTGCGTGTCTGTCAGAGCCATCTCATACATTTATGAAGGATTTCCGTGAAACTGGTGGATGTCATGCACTGAGCCGGGACACTGCTGATGAGATTTTAGCATGGATATGGGATTTCTGCCAGAAGATGAAATTTAATAAGAACCTTGCAGACAGAGAGCTGATTCCTGCTCTGGTTGCATGTTTACAGGTCAAAGAATACTGAACCTTTACTTAAAATAACAAGAATGATGACTTTAGGTTACTATACTGCTACTTCTTTGTAAATACTGCATGTTGGTTTTTATAAGAATCCATAATTTGTTGGTTATGGATTTAGAAAAGTGGTGTAGAGTCATCTTTTCATCTGTGTGGATCAAATATTGTTAAAGAAAATAGCACATGAAGGACTGTGTTAATGCTGAATGCTGAATGGAAACAGACAGTCTGACTCTGGCCTTAATGAGCAGTGATGGGGAGCAGCCAGCGGCTGAGGGGGCCTGAGCACTGACACACAGCCGTCTGCTACAAGCCACCAGGGCACATTTTCACTAAGGAGAGAGGGGGGAGGCAGGGAGATTAAAGACATCAAATAAATCTTTGATAAAGGTTTTACCAGCCCGCAGAAGCAAAGGAAAATATATCACACAGACTGTAGGTTCCTGGCCTGTGTGTGGACAGTCCACTGTATTTTAGACTACTCATAGCTGCAGCAGTCCAGCTCATGTAGACAGATGTGATTATAGAGGCTTGGAGTGCTACCATTATATGACAATAAATAAAAATAAATTTGTATTAGAAATGCAATAAAATCCAGCTTGAGTTGGATTTTGTTCAAATTCAGATGTAAAGGTCCAGCACTGTCTGACAGTCTATTAGATTTGTTATTTATCTCTTTTATTGTTTATCATTTATTGGCAATAAGAGCACAGACTGCACATGGTAACCAACTTTCTGTGTGTCTTTCTGCTGTTTACCATGCCATGTGCAGAATGGAAACAGACTGTGCTTTCTCATGAAGGCAGATTGGTGCATTACTTTCTTTCTTTCTTGGCAGTAGAAGTGCCTACATCAGAAGTAGCCACTGCATAAAAATCCAGTCTGCCTGTGATTTAAAAAAAAGACACAATGAGCTTTCATGCTGTCACATACCAACAACATCTGAACTCTGATCAGTTCAACCTGTGAATCATTATCACTGTGGATATATATATATATATATATATATATTAGGGCTGTCGATCGATTAAAAAAATTAACTAATAATTGCAAAAAATTAATTGTGATTAATCGCGATTAATTTATCAATAAATT
>NC_040021.1:18866486-18911542 GCF_000972845.2 Larimichthys crocea
TCTGTGTCCTGATTGAGTCCAGGTCTGACAAGCACAGTTTTTCAGTGGACATAAATAAATAACACTTTGGTTTCCAGTACCTTCTCATTATTCATTTTTACTGTAAAACTGATTTTTTTTATCATTACTTATTTTTACATCACAATATGATGATGGTATGATCAGTATTCTTAAACCTTGATAATCAGTGATGAGACATATAGGTGTGGATGTGTTCCTACTAATGTCACTGCTGAATTGTTGCTATCGATATTATTTATATTTTAAAAAAATTCAAAATCGAAGACGTTCTTGTCTTTTTGCAGACAGTGCATCTGGTACAGGTAAAGTGAAGGTGGCAGGTTTGTGTCCTTTCTGAAATAAGTGGGATTTAACATAGAGAGAAAGAGTGACCTCTAACCCTGACCTGATGACCGGGCAACCTGCTGAAACAGTCAAGTCTGCACTGGCATACATAGACGTCAGTTCATAGAACAAGTGCATGTGGACACAAAATCACCGTCACCGACGAAAGTCACCTCAACAATGGAGGCTGGGTGGTTACCCAGCCCTTCACCGTGACAGTGAGCAGGTCTGCTATTATTGGCTGTTGTTTATCTGCGTGTCTGTCAGAGCCATCTCATACATTTATGAAGGATTTCCGTGAAACTGGTGGATGTCATGCACTGAGCCGGGACACTGCTGATGAGATTTTAGCATGATATGGGATTTCTGCCAGAAGATGAAATTTAATAAGAACCTTGCAGACAGAGAGCTGATTCCTGCTCTGGTTGCATGTTTACAGGTCAAAGAATAATGAACCTTTACTTAAAATAACAAGAATGATGACTTTAGGTTACTATACTGCTACTTCTTTGTAATACTGCATGTTGGTTTTTATAAGAAGAATCCATAATTTGTTGGTTATGGATAGAAAAGTGGTGTAGAGTCATCTTTTCATCTGTGTGGTCAAATATTGTTAAAGAAAATAGCACATGAAGGCTGTGTTAATGCTGAATGCTGAATGGAAACAGACAGTCTGACTCTGGCCTTAATGAGCAGGATGGGGAGCAGCCAGCGGCTGAGGGGGCCTGAGCACTGACACACAGCCGTCTGCTACAAGCCACCAGGGCACATTTTCACTAAGGAGAGAGGGGGGAGGCAGGGAGATTAAAGACATCAAATAAATCTTTGATAAAGGTTTTACCAGCCCGCAGAAGCAAAGGAAATATATCACACAGACTGTAGGTTCCTGGCCTGTGTGTGGACAGTCCACTGTATTTTAGACTACATAGCTGCAGCAGTCCAGCTCATGTAGAAGTTGATTATAGAGGCTTGGAGTGCTACCATTATATGACAATAAATAAAAAATAAATTTGTATTAGAAATGCAATAAATCCAGCTTGAGTTGGATTTTGTTCAATTCAGATGTAAAGGTCCAGCACTGTCTGACAGTCTATTAGATTTGTTATTTATCTCTTTTATTGTTATCATTATTGGCAATAAGAGCACAGCTGCACATGGTAACCAACTTTCTGTGTGTCTTTCTTCTGTTTACCATGCCATGTGCAGAATGGAAACAGACTGTGCTTTCTCATGAAGCAGATTGGTGCATTACTTTCTTTCTTTCTTGGCAGTAGAAGTGCCTACATCAGAAGTAGCCACTGCATAAAAATCCAGTCTGCCTGTGATTAAAAAAAAAGACACAATGAGCTTTCATGCTGTCACATACCAACAACATCTGAACTCTGATCAGTTCAACTGTGAATCATTATCCTTGATATTATATATATATATATATATATCTATATTATATAATATATTTATTATATTTATAAAACAATTCCATACTGGCACCCCTGGACTTGTCTGCAATGCAAAGTCTTTATGTTCTGTACACATTAGAGATTAAGAGGAGGTGGAGTTTCCTGCTGTAGATTCAGTCCTGTGGACTCGGATAAGACAGTCAGCTTCCTTTTTTAGCTCATTAGATTTAATCTGAAGGGTTTCTCGAGCATGGCCTCTGGCCACCCTCTGTGCAGTCATACAGTATGCTCTCGGTCCAATTCAGGCTTAGATGTCTAAATTACTTTAATTAGAGGACTAATTGGTGACTTTCACAGCTGTCTTCTTCCAGGAAAATGTTACATTCATTTTGGTTCAATATCTCATGGCAATATGATCACTGCAAAGTAATGACAGGGTACAGTTAGACTCCTTGATGATAATATCTTCAGTTTAGTAGTGAGATTCATGAGGGCACAGCATCTGTAACTAATGTCGACAGTTTTGCCATGGGGAACTAAACATGCTTTCATTGGTGAGTGCTTTGTTGCTGAGGCTTGACACCCCATCTTGTTAATTCCACAGCGGATGCAGGGATATGGTTTCACACTCTGAGCCAGACAGATGCTAGCAGCTCTCTGTCATTCCCCACAGTGATGCTGTGTAAGAGGATGGGCTTCCTCCAGCACACCTCTGCTGCACTGTCAGCCGTCTTCCTCCTGATAGCCCCACCACAGCTGACACTTTATTCATCTCTGGAACACAGAACGAGCCAGTAAAAGCTGCTCGCAAACCCAATGCATTCTCCTCTGGAACCATGAAGTCCTAGAAGTTGGCACTCATCAGCCCAGAAAACTACACATCGGCATCATTAGCATAGCAACTACTCAGAGGGGTTTCCAGAGCTCATTCTTCACACAGGCTCACGGCACCTACACTAACTGATTGATATTCTGAAATTCTGAGCCAGTGTGATCAAGAACCCAGCTCACTAATGTTCTAGTCCAACTGCAATGTTGGAGAGTCTCATAGACACATTCAAACTGTACTTTTACTTTCAATATATTTGAAGATTGTCCAACTCTTGAGCTCTCAAGCTCATATGACTATTACTTTACCTGTATTCTACTCTGCTCATGTTACTAGCTGCTCACATCTCTGTATCAAACCATATACAGTACTCCATCACTGCACAACCTGTCTACAGTTTATTTATATAAGCATACACCGGTCTTCCATACTATCATATTATATGTTTTATATTACATTTCGGGGCTGCATGGTGGTGCAGTGGTTAGCACTGTCGCCTCACAGTAAGAAGGTTCCTGGTCCAAACCTTGGTTGGGTCTTTCTGTGTGGAGTTTGCATGTTCTCTCTGTGTCTGCATGGGTTCTCTCTGGGTACTCCGACTTCCTCCCACAGTCCAAAGACATGAACATCAACAGGTTAACTGGTGACTCTAAATTGCTTGTAGGTGTGAATGTGAGTGTGAATGGTTGTTTGTCTCTATGTGCCCTGTGATAAACAGGCGACTTGTCCAGAGTGTACCCCGCCTCTCACCCAAAGTCAGCTGGGATAGGCTGCAGCCCCACCATGACCCCAATGAGGATATGTGGTTACAAGTAATGGATGTATGTTATGTTTCAATGAATTTTATTTCTATATTTATATCTGCACTATTTTACATTTTGTGTATCAGATCATCTTTTTCTTACTGCTTACTGCTGTTGTTGATCATGTATGATCATGTATGTATGTTCTTGCATTGTTTAGTAAAGAACTTGAACTCGGACATCAAATTTTCAGATATATTTGAGATATTTATATCTAACAGTATGTGTGGGTATTGAGTGGAAATAAAGCATTGTGTCCTTTATTATGCTTCTAAAACATGAAGTCAGAGGCTACTTATTTTGATAATTGACTCAATGCTACAGGTGTATTATTTTTACATTAATTGGACAACATTCTCAAAGCATCCAAGTCGAGTCAAGTACACAGGTTTGTAGTCCGGAATGATCTCAGCAGTGAGTGCATACAGTGAGTCCCTGTTCAGCCAGTCAGATATTTCTGTCTGATTAGCAGTTGTGTTTGTGTGTATGGCTGGGGGCAGAGCTCTGCTGCCAGGGGGGAGAGAAGATTTTGGGGGACACAGCCCTTCCTAGATCCTGCTGAGAGACAGAGGAAGCATTTCAGTGTGTCATGTGCTGTGTGTTGGAGCAGTTAAATTAAATCCAAAGCATTTCATTTAAATCCTTCTCAGAATTCTAGACGCAGGCTGAGGCTGATTGTTACATTGTTGCTTTTAAATATCCTTTAATGTACTAGATTCAATTCAATTTCATTTATAAAGCACCAAATAATAACGTAAGTTATCTCATGACACTTTCCAACACTTATAGAGCAGGTCTAGACTTTACTCTTTGTATTGTCAACAGAGATTAAACATGAGTAAGTACTTTGCGAGAATGGCAAGCAAAATGTTTCAGGCTGGAGAGGCCTGATACACAAAAAAAGTGTTTGTGTGTGTAGGCATGTGTATTTGTGTGTGTGTACTTTACATGCTTTGTGAGAGTGAGTGAGAATATTTTAATATTTAAGAACATTTTCAGGTTTTTTAGCACACAGATTTGTGTATTTTTTTTATTTCATTCCAAGTATGATCACCTGACATAATTATACATACATTGGTATGTGGAATGTTATTAATAGTTCAGAATCCAAAGGGGAGTATTTAGCAGGTAAAAACAATACAATATCTATAATTGGTCTATGGAAACAGCACTGCTGCACTGATGCTGGGAGCCGCTCACTGTCTTCAGACCTGCTGTGCCGAAAAAGATCTAACTATATTAAAACAATCACTAGTCTTTCTGCATTCTGTGAAGTGTTGCTAAAGAACTGCAAAAACATGATAGAAAACAGAATGTGAAATACTGCATTAGATTAAGAATTGAAATAAGTAATAGTAATAATACTTTATAATAATAAAGTAACAAAATATTATATATAAGTGAGAGTCATTACTCAGTTTAAACAACAAGCAACAACAGCATGTTCCTTAAAAGTCCCATTGGTATCACACCATACTGTGAAGCTCTTTCATTGTTCCAGGAGCAGCAAAACTAAAAGGAGTCTTTCCAAGTTTAGATATAGGGGGACATGCAGTGTAAGCAAATCCTGCGGTTTGGGGGAGGGTAATGTTAACTAATGATGAAAACATAATGTTGGCAAACCTTAGATGCATATTACTGTGTGGTGCACTGACTTCAGAGGAAGTTACACAGTGTAATAACATGTCCACACAGAAGATGTTTAGCTGTGTCTTTCCATCGTCCTTCTCATGACAGAGCAGATACACTTCTATTTGAATCAGTACAGTCTAGCTGCCATGCAAAGTATCCTCATTCAGTGAATGATGAGACTTCACATCCTCCACCCCCAACCTGAAAACTTCTTCCCGGTGGTCCAAAACACTCCTCAGTGCTCTGAGCTCACAGTATGGGCAGTCCAGCTAACAAACTGAGCTAATGTCAGCTAACAGCAGCTACATTTGGCAGCAGTTTACTGTCCAGCAAGAAAATCTGTAAATCACAGAGAGTTGAGGCTGAGCAGCAGAAATGATTAGTTCACAACTCAACTATGTGTCCTCAAGTCATTTATTTGTCATGTGACAGGCAGCTCAACCACAGGCCTGTGTGAGGAGCAGTACACGCAGCAGTTTGTTCATATGGATCGTTCTTTCCTTCATTTGTCATGTTTACATCGTCCACAAGAGTCAGTGATCCGATTCAGTAGAAAGACTTGAACTTCCCAACACTATCAACATGACGGAATATGTTGCACCCGTGTCGGCTAAGCATGTTGTTTCCATTCCACTCATTTTCAGCCACAGTCACTTAATGAGGACATCTTTAAAGAATGCCATTGTCGGGTAATGGCGTACTTATTATAACTTTTTAATAACTTTATAGATGCTATGACTTACATTTAAGCTTTCACCTTTTATCTAAACTAACATACAGAGGTGTTTATGTTGACTATATCATACAGTATACTGTATCATAAGTATCCTGGCACTGTTTGAGTTCAGGGTCATTCACATAACCATATTTTGTAGTTAAAAACATGATTGCAGTTTTTTGATGTCCATGTTATGGTCCCTGTCTTATGTCCAGCGTGTATGAAGATTGCATAAATACTCCCACCTCGTCATCACATTCTCAAAACTGTTTCATAAAATAAACAGCTGATCCAACTGATGCAAACTCCACATGTTCAGTAAATGCACACAAACCTCTTTCATGAAACAGTGCCAACAGGTTTTACTCTACTATGGGTGGCCATATGTTCTGTCCTGTGGCAGCTGCCTTTTAAGTGTGTTTATATGGAGATATGTGATGGATGTGCTCAGGTAGCACTCATTGGGTAATCATCATCCGTTCTCCCTGTTAACCATCCATCTGCAGCTGCTGTCTGGCCCGAGGTGGATCAAAGAATCCCTCAGTGTCTGGCCTGGCTGCAGTACAAAAAACAGCCAATGATTTTTTTTCTTAGTCTTTAAACTGATTCTAACAGCTAAAAATGATTCAGTAGATATCAAAAACTTTGTCCATGGGATGTTACTTTGACATCCATCTACTTTTAGTGGTTGGTGAGAGCTTGGTGAAATAAAAGGCTGGAAGACAGATGCCGAGCTGGGCTGACTGCTGTTGGACTATTCAGTGATATCAGCTGCTGCTGGGTCTGCTGTTGGTGACCTGGTTGATGATTGGCTGTTAGTAAAGTTGTCGACTCGCTAGTTTTTGATCATCAGTAAGTAATCTAATCAGAACAAATACTCGAGTACAGCTGAACATATTTACCACAGTGGGATTACACTGTGGAACTGGAGGCACTGAATCACAAAAATACCATTTTTTACACAGTGTTGCTTTAAAGGTGTATATTCTGTGTCAACTTAAGAGTTTGTGTTGCAAGTCACAAATGGTTGCCTGTGACGTACATTTCAGGTATTCAATACAGCCATATCAATTATGCGAGGCTGCACTGAGCAGTGACTTGTTGTACACACTGTGCGTGTTAACAGGACACTGTTCTCTTCATCACTACACAATCCCAATGAGGCGGTACTGCCTGCAGAGCAGGAACAACATTGCTGCAGCTCACAGCTGAATGAGCATGACAATTCACAAACCTTATACACGATGCCGGCACATTTATTCTGTGCACTGTCAATGACATTCAGTTCAGCTGCTCTGTTAGAGCTGATCACAGACATCATTGACACAACTTCTTGCATGTCAAAGTTTCAGCGGTGCACCGTGTCCCCACCAGTCAGAACGTAACGAGCTGCAGTGAGGGAAGCAGTCAGTGCACCGAGGACAAGGGAGTGAACATTTGAGTAGTTTGCTGCATTGAACAACAGGGAGGAGCAGGCTGAGCTCCTGTCTGTCTGTTTCTGTGCACTGGATGTGGGAGATAATCAGTCGAGGTGAGCAGGCTGGCAGCTCAGCAGGCTCTCACTGTGAATCTTAATGTGCATCAGTGTCACTGTCTGCCAGGCCTGAGTTCAGTAACTCAGTGAGTTTGTACCAGTCCATTTTTCTTGTAGACTGCTGAGGCAGAAACTTCACTGAGTGTCCTTTGGACTGCTAAATATTCATGGACAGATTTAACTCCTCGGGGGGCCCAGAGGCAAGTGAGCTGCTGGGCCTGTGTACAGTCTTTCTGTGCTGAATTCTGGCTTGTTCCCAGATTTGCAATGTGGTAATTTTATTAAACATATTCATTTAAATATGTAGAAATACGTTTGGAGTCTGGATATTCACACAGGGAAAAGGCCCAACACAACTGCACTACAGACAGAAAAATCCCTTCTAACATCTGATTTGGGAAAGAAAACTCAGCTTATCCACCTCTGGTGTGTCGGTCGTGAATGTATCGTTCAATTTGAACTAATTTTTTATATGACTTGGAGTAATGCATAGTCTCAGTGAGTGATTTGTTCATTTTCAGGCAGTACGTTCCCTCGCCACATGGCAGCTGCATGGCCGCTCAGACTGTGTGATGAGCAGTAAGCACCAACAGTTCGTTCATATGGAACGGTCTTTCGTTCATTTGTCACGCGCTGAACGAAATGAACAAAATAAAACAAAAAAAGATACGTTCAATTTACTGTCCAAGAGTCAGTGATCCGAATCACTAAAAAGACTTGAACTTTCCAACACTAATAGGGTGAATCACAATAAAAGGCAACAGGGTGCACCTTCACTGTTTGTACAGCCACACTGCAGCGTGAGGGTTTCTGAAGTGACACCTTTAAGAGAAAATATGCAGTGCTGCCCACCGCCATGTTGGCTGTACTGCTTCTTCCGCTTCTGCTTGTACCAGGCTGTAAACATGTTGGGCATTTTAATATGGGCACTTCTGCAGTCTGTTTTAAGCAGCCACTCGAGGAATTACAATTTTTTGGCACTTTCACATGGGCTTTATTTCACAGCCACAGAGGTTGCTGCTTGGTTGGTTGTTTTGTCTTTTGTTGTTTGTACATTCAGTTTCTTGCTGTGAGAAATGCTCATGAACACCATATGCAAAACTCCAGTGGATTCATTTCCCACCTTTTTGTGTCTTCTGTGGAATTAATGTAATTTCAGGTAAAAGGTGCATTCACCTTTATTCATGCAAGGAGAGGAACATGTCTTCTTCAATATGCATTCATGGGCAGCTGTGGTTCAGAGGCAGAGTGGGTCGTCCATGTCCAATCAGATGATAAGTGTTTCGCTCGCTGGTTCCTCCAGTCTGCATGTCAAAGTGTCTTTGGGCAAGATACTGAACCCCAAGTTGCTACTTTTTTGTAGTCCATCTTCTGAATTTTGTAGTCAACAGACATTCTGACTATTGGACTACACCCAGAGATTTTTCTTCTCCTGTTTTATCATTCATGGAGACGTGACTGTGTGGATCGATACCAGGTGTTCACTGACATGTTTAACACCTCAGTGAAGACATGCCAGCCTGCTTCAAAACCTCTACCCATCATCCCTGTTCTGAAAGAAATAAACAAGGACCACAGCACTAAATGAATACAGACCCATCGCCCTGACCTCTGTGGTTTTGAAGTTGCTCACCCTCGTGCGGGACCACCTCATAGGCATCGCTAAACCACTCCTGCCCCCCCTGCAGTTTTGCCTACAGAGCCAATGGGGTTGTAGATGATGCAGTTAACATGGCCTTCCTCCAGCACTTGGACACCTCAGCAATCCACGCAAGGATTCTGTTTGTGGACTTCAACCCCATCATCCAAGCTCTGAATCTCTCCAGCTGAGTTCGCCTGCATCACGAACATCCTCTCTGACAGGAAGCAGCATGTGAAGCTGGTGTAACATGACTTAGACTCCTCAACTATCAGCACTGTCTCCTCCCAGGACCAGTGTTGGGTATAGTTACTTTGGAAAGTGGTTAATTAGGTTACAACGTTACCATTATAATTAAAAGTAATCTGTTACATTACAGCATTACCTATGAATAAAAGTACCGTGTTAGAGTACTCATGCGTTACCACAAATGAAAAGCCGTTTGCAACACCTCGCACATGCTGCAACTGAACTGACACAGACACACAGCCTGCTTTAAATGCACCGAGACGTCCTGACAATGAAGAATGTCAGTCATCCAACCAGACTAACTCTGCAGGACAACAATAACACGAAAGACAGTCAGCAATATGACACATAGTGTTTTATTAATTCATCAGTCAGAACAAGAGAAACTCCTGAATTTTTTTTAACCCGAATGCAGTTATGAAAGTGCATTTAAGTGTGCACAAGCTTGTGAATTTCACTGGTAGAGACAGTTTCAGCTGATGCTGTTGCTTTGGAGCTGGTGCACCACCGTCATCTTCCTCAGCAGGCTTTGCTACCAGGGTGACAAAGTGCTGTTTGGATACAGGATGTTTTTTAAATTCTAAGTGGAACGTTTTGCGGTCAACAGAAGCTTTTCACCAACACAGAGTGTGATTTTACTGTTATGTTCTTGTCCGTTTCGCTGGCGAATTCAAAATAATGTACGGACTTCCACGACTCAAAAGCTGTCCTCTCTGCCATCTTCCCTATGAAAACACTCACACACACACACACACACACACACACACACACACACACACACGTAACGTAGGTCAGCAGGGCACAGACGCATCATCACAGCGCTGTGCCTCCGCTGACACATCCGCAGGTGGCACAGTACTACAAAAAGCAGGCCACAGTCCAGTCAGAATTTTTCTTTCCTTATCCGGAGAAATTCTTAAAGCAACGGATAACTTTTTTTAAAAAATAACAAAAAAAGTAATTAGAGTACTCTAACGCATTACTTTGTAACACGTTACGTGACAAGAGACAAGAGGAGGGAGACACGCTGAAGGAGAGAGAGGAGTGAAGACGAGACAGGAATGTGGTGCAAAGATATATTATTTTTTACACTATACCAAAAACATTTGGGTTTTATTTGTCCAGATGTCAGTGGTGGGCATTAACAAAGCACATTTACTTGAGTGCTGTTATTTAATTTATATATTTTTTCAGTACTTTGTGTGTGTGTGTGTTTATAAATATAAAAAAATAAAATGTCAATAGCTGTCCTTTTTTTTATTTATATGCTTAGGTTTTTATAGGCGTTTCTATCTGCTTTGTGTAGCAAAGTGGTTCTTCAAGCAAGTTAGTGCAATCATTGGGCCACTACTGGACCCAGCTCTGAGTCCGCCTACAGGTGGGACTCCAGGACCCTGACTACAATACCCACCACCCACTCTGTGGGTCACCCATCCTGTACACATTAACGTTACGTAGTAAAGTTTACTCACCTGAAACCCTGTGGGAAACCCAATAGGCCTTTATCTTCCTGGCCAACATGCTGTCACAGTGATTTATTTAAACACCAGCTCACCGTAAATGTCAGACATTGTTGTTTTCATGCACTGCTGTGCCATGCACCAACAGCATGGCACTAAAGAAAACACCTACACCTCACCACTCCCTGTACAGATTGTAAAGCCCTCAGAGACTGAATGTGATTTTTTAATTTGGGCTATACAAATAAGATTTGATTTGACTTGATTTGAAAGTGATTTACAGACCTTTTCATTAGCTGCTGTCTCATGCATTTACCACATGACTCAGACGTATCTGCCCGTCAGTGATGGATGGTGTGGCTTTGCCAGTGGCCCGCTCTCACAGCAAGACACATGAAAATGTTTTGACTACAGCCAGTCTGGAGCCTGGATTCTGGAGGGATGGAGGATGATTCTGCTGTGTGTGAGTGATTCACTCAGCAGGATGTGGTGAGGTGTAATGCTGCAGCAGCATCAGTGCAATCAACAGGAAACTGATCCTTTTCTTCACTGAGGTAACCTCAGGGAAACAGCTCTCCGTCAATTAGTTTTTTTTTTTGCTCTGTGTGTATTTTCTTCCTAAGCAGAGGGAAGTTTAAGTTTGGGTAATAATTTCCCACTGTGACTGTTTATCATCACAGACAGCCATTGTTTTTCTCACCACAAAGACAAGAGGCTGTTCCACCTGGGATAGCATTTGATTTGGCAGTCGATAGTGTCCTATCTGTCTTAAATGTTAAGTGTTTTGTCCTGGCTGAGGATAGAAGACATACAGCCCTGTCAGTCTGGTGAGCATCAGTGCACTTCAGAGACAAGGTTCATGTCCAGGTGTATAACTACTTTAAAGTTCTATATTTGCTCTTGTTGAAAAACAATAAATCGATCAGTCACATGGGTAGGAACGAACGGAAATCTTTTCAATAGTCTTGTCTTTGTCTGTTGGCCAAATGAAAATTTCCCAAGGAAAAAAAACAAAACAAAACATGAGAATTCTGGTATAAATATTTAGAAAAAGGCAAAAACAGAACACATTTTCAGTTTTAAACACAAGCTTGTTTAGAAAACAAAAAAATAAATTGTGAGCAGACAAGTAACTTTATTTAAGTTAATGCACAGAAGCCACATACTTCTCATTATTAAGTTCATTCAGGTGACAGAGTTGTCATTTTCATGCCCTGCACCCATGTTGTGTAAGTAGCAAATGTATGTGCATATGTGCCCATTTGTGCACCCATGGGCACGTTGGTCTTAAAATGAGGTGTGGTCCGTAGAGGGAAGATGAAGAGGAAACAGCTCCTCTGTGGACAGACTTGTGTAGTACGGCTGTAAGTGATAGAGACTTTACTCTGAATTTAGAACACACAATTATGTAAATTGAGTTGCATATAAGAGGGTCTGGGCAGTGGTGAGAACAATAAGACAGGCAAAGAGAGCAATTCGGCACAGTTTTATAGCACAATTAGGAGAGCTACTCATCTGAGCTGCACTGCATGGTGGTGTCGTGTCATGGTGGTGGACTCATCACTCAGTGCTCATCAGCCTCCACCACCACCACCACCAGTCTCTGGGCTCCATATCTTGTTTCTGCTCTGCTCCCCGAAAAGTAAGAGTCAAAGACTTTCACAACAAACATTCTTTACTTCATTCACTTGTCTCTCCTGATTAAACTAATGTCAAGAATTTGCCTAGGTATCAGAACCCCTCAGAGATCCTTCCTCCAAAAGATATTTTGCTAGCAATATGTCTGGTACGGTGGCCGGGACCTGCCATTGCTGCAAACAAAAAGAAACTCTGCAAACAAAAAGAAACGCTGCTGCAAATAAAATAACAACAACGATGCAAATGAAAAAAAGCCACAACGGAAGTGAATTACCAGGGACTCTTGTTGCCAGTGCACCAGTGTTTTTTATGTGAGAGAAAACGACAGAGAGAGAGAGAGAGAGAGAGAGAGAGAGAGAGAGAGAGAGATAAGAAGAAGACGTGAAAAAAAGAAGAAAAACAAATGAACAAATAAATGAAAAGGTTAATGTTTACTGTCGCTACATGACTGCACTTGTCAATGTGTTATAGTTATGATATGAAGCTGAACTGGAGGATGCTGTGTATTGTTAGCTTTGAGCGAGAGAAGTACAAGTGCAGTCATGTAGCGACAGTAAACATTAACCTGTTCATTCGTTTTTCTTCTTATCTCTCTCTCTCTTTCTCTCTCTCCCTCTCTCTCTCTCTCTCTCTCTATCTCTATCTCTCGCTCTCAGTCTTCTTCTTCTTCTCTCACATAAAAAACACCCGTGCACCGGCAATAATAGTCCCCGGTAATTTACTTCCGTTGTGGCCTTTTTTATTCTCATTGTTGTTGTTTTGTTTGCAGTGTTTTTTAAATTTGCAGCAATGGCGGGTCCCAGCCACCGTAGTCTGGTCTTGGATCGTGGTGTGGTGGTGTTGACTACAACATTGCTCTGAGCTGTGGGCAAAATTAAAACCAATGACAGACATGCACTTGCTAAAGAGAGCAGAAAAGTCAATCTGTTAAAACCTTTAACAGTTTGTGTAAGATTCAGAAATTCAAAGAACTGGGGCTGTTTTTTTCAGTTCCACATGGTAACGTTGTTGGAATAAAACCAAATTATGTGGGAGTCCACTCATTGGATATAGTCGAGTATTCCACACAGATTACTCCACCATGAGCATGAGATCCTACAGTTCCAGTCGTGAAGATATGAAGTGTTACACTACATTCCAGACATATTCAGTGAGGTCAAGGTCAAGGTACTTTTATTATCATTATTATGTGCAGAACCAGGACATCACAAACATTAAAATAAACAAATAAATAAAAGGTAAGTATAAAACATAAATGGGTTCCTGCACATGCAGGTCTGAAGGGAAATGAGGAGAAGGACAGATTCTCACAGAGACAGTCCCATAAAGCAAATCAGGTCAAGGGAATGTGGTGTGAAGCAGCAGAGTACCGGAACACCGGTTTGTGTCAATACCATAGCAGTTTCTATGAGTGGCCCCCTAAACGATCCCACACATTCCATAATTCACAACATAATCAATAAATCTGTTTTTGGGTTCTGTTGTGCATGGAGTTATGATTTGTAAAAAATAGGAACAAAGACAGACAAAATGTGTCAGTGAATCTCCTTAATATAAAACATCAATGAACCTGTCAAGTAGACCAGGCAGGAGAATTAGTCTTATCCATTAATCATTTGGAAGAAACAGGATTAATGAGCTGCTACGTCCACAGTTGTCTACAGTCTACAGTTGAAGCAGAAGGTAGCGGTAATGCACCACCTAATATTCTGGTTGCTAAGTACTGTTAAAACCAATAAAGAAGAAGAACTCAAACTTACCTCTTACCAAGCCCCAGCTACACCTAACCATAACCTAAGCGTTAACCCCAGCCACAGAGGTGTGTGCTACAGGCCTGTCAGGCCAGTTCAACATCCCACTGCACGCCGACCCGACAACTAACTACACAACACTCTTCCAGTCGCAGTAAGTCTCTGAGACTTGAAGTGAAAAGACACTTTGGTTTAATGGCTGTCTGACTGTGTACAGTAGCAACTGTTCTACACTTATATTGCAGGTGTAAATGCTAGGTCATATCAGAAATATTATTAAAAGCTTTAAATTCTTATAAAACAAGAGTTTGTGCCAGCAGAGCAGTGTTAGAAGGAATAGATACAGTGAGGTTGTTATAGTTTTATGAAAACCTAATTGTGCTGTGTAAGTAGCACAAAATTCGATCAAAATCAGATCTTGCTCAAAGCAGGTACCCCAGCCATG
The DNA here is from genome assembly GCF_000972845.2 of Larimichthys crocea. NCBI lineage: Eukaryota > Metazoa > Chordata > Actinopteri > Sciaenidae > Larimichthys > Larimichthys crocea. Next base: position 18,880,930 of record NC_040021.1, read on the forward strand.
CTCAAGTCAATAGATATTTTGCACCTAGCATGCTCAGAGCCATCCTTCCATAAAATAGATTCATGAAGCAGTTAAAACATCAATAAAACTGCTTTCTGTTATTATGGCTGCTCTGAGAGCTCAATGCACTGCAGCACATTACACACAACACAATACATTACAGAGATGTGCTGCAAATACACACAACACAATACATTACACTGTGGTTTGTGACTCATGAAGTTGAAGTAGTCCGTGTAATATCTGTTAATGTGTGGACTGACTTCTGCTCCTGTTGTACTATGCACATGCACAGAAAGTGACTGCAGAATGGAGCATGACCTCACTGAGAATAAATGTCATTTCATTTCATTTCCTTTCAATGTTCCTGCTGAGATTTATGACCAATATTGAACTTTACTTCAATGCCTATATGATTTGAAAGCAGACTACAGCTCACCACAGATAGAATTGTGCTTCTGCAAACTCCAGTGAGGTGTACCTGACTGTCACATTTCTGTCATGTATTCATTTGTGTGTGTGTTTGCATGTGTTTTCTTAGGTTGCAGTGTGTTGAGCTCTCAAAACCATTCTACATGATAGTGACAGGAGTCTAGCACAACTCTTTTTCAGACTTTTACACAGACTGGGTATCTGTGTAAAGAGTCCAGTACAGATAGAGTAGAAAGAAGCTCTGAGCTGGACTCTACCACAGTCTGTAAGAGAAAAAAGAAAATGTGTGTGCAGCCTCACAGACGCAGAACTTTAAATAACATTAAATCAAATACATTACATTGAAATCATTTTTAGTACTGAGTATTTTCTAAAAGGCATTCTGTGTTAACATCTGGATTTATTCCGTCCACCAAATATCTGATTGAACAAGAGTTGTTGCATGAGTCTGAGTCATTTGTCATTATAGACCTGATCAGCCACCGTTAGTAATCAATACACAACCATTAATCAAAGCAATAACTAACAGCAGTCAATATCAGACACCCTTGTCATAGTTAAAAGTTACCTTGTGTTTCTGTAGTGTTGACAAAACATTCAAAACTCATTTATAATATATAAAATATTAGCAGTTTGAAATAAACTAAAACTCCCTGTGCTGTATGAGAAAAGCATGACACCAAACTCCCTTTAAGAAATATGACATTTGAACAGTTCCTTACGTGTCCATAAAAACACATCACTCTAGAAACACGAGATAAAGGACGTCATATGGCCACAGTCTGACTGTCAATTCAGCATCAATATAATCCTTAAAGATTGAAGACTGTTTCTGTTTTTTTGTCACTTCGACAGCTCAAGAAGTCATTATCAGTATTATTTTAGTCTTATCAGAATGTTAAGACAAGAAACAGACTCATATTTCCACCTGTCCAACTGTCAACACACTCTTATTTCACTGCTTCATACATGATACAAAGCAGATAACAAGCTATTGTTCAGGAAATGTTAATGTGTTGCTTAGCAACAGTCCCTATTTTCAGTACTTTAGTATTTTAGAGATCATCAGATTTAAAAGGAGCCTTCTGTTTCATTTTAACATCTGGGTTTATTTTTTTATTGATTACACAAAAGTGAGTTCCTACCATGCGATTTGATTCCAGCTGTGGAACTATTTGTGCTGCTGCAGCCAAATAAATGATTAACTAATCAGAGAAATCACAATTTGTTATTACTGTTAACTAACAAACTGTTGTAGAAAAGAAATACCACACTCAAGGTCATGCTGTTGTGCTGATTATCAGCACAGCTGTGATTAACTTTGGCACACAGCCTGCGGCTTCATGCATACAACTGAATCAGCTATTGATCAGCTACTGTTGATATGATGTTGCTGTAATAGTGCATTAGTGTGGCCCTCTAGAACTTACTCATTGCAAGCAGCAACAGTGAAAAATGTCACAAATTCACACACATTTTTAGATTTGGTTCAGCTCCACTTCTGTGTTGTGACCTTCCATGTTAAAATCCCTTCTTCACTGTTAGCATTACCATCAATTCTGAAACAGTAGCCAGATATTTATCTCTGCAGAGGGAACCAGGCCTTTATCTGAAATGACGCTTAGCGTAAGTTCAATCAGGAAGACCCTCTCTGTCCATTTTCCTGCTTCCAACTCAGTCAGCTGACCCTGTGTTTCATTTTTTTTGGTTCATATTTCACCGATGCTGCTGTTCAAGTTTAAAACTGTCCTCTCTGTTGCTGCTGTCAGTTGTCATTTCAGTCAAATCGATGCAACCCTCCTCCAGTCTTTGTTCAGCTTCCTCATCTAAAGTCCTGGTCCATAACACATCCATCCACATTTTCCATATCACTCTTTACTGCTTTAGCACCACCAGAGTCCAGACTCCATCAGGAGCATATTCAAAACCAACAGTTTTCATTTAATTTCACTATGTCACATGTCTTTATTTCAGTCTGAAGTCTCTCCTGTGGAAATAAGTTTACATTTGTCAGGTGTGTTTGTGTTATAAGCCTCCCTTTCTCTTTTTCATTAGTTGTCATCTTGATAAATTCAGTAGTATGTATTTTCACAGGACTGATTCATCAGTATATATCTTACACACCACTCTGCTGCTAAAGTTAACACTGTTAACACAAGTCTGCTCGCGCTGGGGTGAAGCGATTGTGTGGAAAAAGGTGCAGCACTCTGGGAGCAGGCAGACAAACATATTCTCAGCTCTATGTTTTATTACTGCATAATTTCTTCCTTTGAATACACTGAGCTAATTCACACTCTGTTGCGGTCTGCTGTGACTTATGTATGACAGAAGAAAGAAAGTAAGCTTCTCTTGGACACACACTTCTTTTGTATTAAAAATGAAGACACACTTAGACACACACTGCAAGACAGATGAAAGTGGCAGCAGCTGTCTCTGTTATGTTTTGAGGCCTTCATTGGCCACTTTGGACTCAACCAGAGTTGATTTTAAATATTTAAACACAGTGTCTGTGTATATATATATATATATATATATAGATATCTATATATATATATATATATATATTTGGGCATGCCGTCAGGAAATTAAACCTTTGAATATATTGAATGAAGTCTGAATAATTGAATGAGAACTTTGAATATATTGAATGACGTTGATATATGGAATGAAACTTTGAATATATTGAATGAAACCTTGAATATATGGATGAAGTCTGATATATTGAACGAAACTTGAATATATGGAATGAAACTTTGAATATATGGAATGAACTTTGAATTATTGAATGAAGTCTGAATATATTGAACGAAACCAACTTGAATATATTGAATGAAACTTGACTGACGTCAGACTCACGGCATCTTGTGTAACGTGTGGATGCTATAGCTAAAGTGAGTGACAACGAGTCAGTCCGCCACAATCTCGTGCAGCAATATTAAACTAGTGAGGACATCATTAACACTGTGTAGTACGGGCCAAATCCCCCCGATCCCCTGATCAATACCGTTTTCCTGACAAGGAAGTTCGCTCCCTTTTTAATTGTGCAACATAAAACAGGCCGACAGCTGTTTATCAGCCCAACCTCAGCATGCCTTCAACCTCACAGGATGCCCCACACACACCCAGTGCCGGCTCGGACTGGCAGTCTGTGATACCGGGCAAATGCCAGATGGGCCGGTCCATCTCGGCCACATTTGGGGCCGGTGCCTCGATGTTTTTTTGTATGTATGGTATTTTGTTATTTTGTAGCCTTTGCACATTGCCCAGCAGCCCAAAATGGACTTGCGCCCATTTGCTCCATTTGGAATAGGCTTTGGGTTGCACTGGTCTGATATCGGTTAATATTTGCCTCTTCATGACAGGTCAGGAAGGTTACGATTTACAACCCCCCCCAAATGGATGCGTCCATGCAGCCCGCTAGGTTTATGGTGAAACCGAAGCAGGGATAGACTCAATACAGTCTAGAGATAAACTCATACTGTATGTTGCACGAATATTAATTTCAATAAATTATGACACAGAGGTCTAAAAAGAGGAAAGGAGGAGCAGAGAAAATCCGAGTAAGATGCGGAAAAGGGCCGCAATAGAGCGGGAGTCGAAACCTGCGCCCCCGCAGCGAGCCTCACATATGGAGACGGTTGCTTAAGCTACCGAACTAAACACCAAACGGCTCCAATGATGGCCGGTCCCCGAGAAAAAATGCCAGGGCCGGACTTTGTTCCTAGTCCACCCTGACTCAGTGCACAATCTCCACCATACACAAGAAAGGGTCAAGACACTGTATGGTTAGCTTGATATAGTTTTCAGGTGATTTATGAAGGTAAAACACAGTGAATGGCCGTGCGTAATGGCACTGCTCTTGACGCGACACTTCTCCGGGACTGGAGGAGTTGCTGCGGCTACAGGGATTCATGAAACTGAAAGAGAAGCTCTTCATAAATTGTTTAGATACAATAAGCATCGCCCACATTCATAGACCAATGAGGGTGAATATTTAATTTAGTATTCAACGTATTTTATGATCCGCGACACATTGTCAGCTTTGGGCAAGCTACTACACAGCGGACTGCGGACAGACAGAAACAAATGCATAATGAGATTATGGCGAAACTTTATGCCTGTTGTAGGCCCTGCCAACGTTAAAAATGAGCTTTTTTCGGCACGCATTCGCTGTATTATCATGTCCTCATTGTTTAATATCGCTGCAACTAGATTGCGGGCGGCCTGACTATTGTCTTTCGCTTTTACAGACTGTTTACACAGATGGCTGCAGGCACTGCCGCGAAGTCTGACGTCAGTGAAGTTCTTATATATATTTCAAGGTTTCACTCAATAATCAGAGGTTTCATTCAATATATTCAAGGTTCCACTCCATATATCAAATTTCATCATAGTTCAGATTCATTATCATTCAAGGTTTCGTGATATATCCAGACATTCATTCAATATTATTCAAAGTTTCATTCCAAATTCAGACTTCATTCAAGTATATTCAAGGTCCTCACTCCATATATTCAAGTTTCATTCAATATATTCAAGGTTTCGTTCAATATAGTCAGACTTCTTCAATATATTCAAGTTCATCATATATCAGACTTCATTAATATATTCAAAGTTTAATTCCTGAACGGCATGCCATAATATTATATATATATAGATTATATATATAATATATATATATATATATATATATATATATATATATATATATATATATAAAATTCAAGTCCATCATTCTCTAATAGCTTGTAATGGATTAAAGCCATTTGTGCTCTAGTGCAGTGTCCCCAACCCCCGGTCCGGATCAATCGTACCGGGCCGCACAAGAATTAATCAGTTATAACTTATTTCTGTTTTATATTATTTCTAAGTCTCCCGCAAGTGAGGAGATACGGTCATTTCGAAATAAAAAAATGTTTCAAAATAAAAGACCGCTCGACCTAACTGGGACTATAATAAAGGGGGACTATCTACTCATCTACAGTTGGTAGGAGAAGAAGAAAATATTAAGTATACTGTAAATTCCAAAAGATAATTAATTGTGCGGTATTTTGTTAAATTATTTTTGGGTTGATAAGTGTAATTTACTGTTCTCCCCCCCTGCGTGTGACCGGTCCGCAGTTAGGAAAAGGTTGGGGGACCACTGCTCTAGTGGGCATTTCTGACAGCCAGGGATGGTGCGCACGAGAGCTTCACAAAGCACCACCAACTTGAACTGGTCTTAACTAAAGCTCTCAAAGTTCTGGGACTCTGCAATAGTTTGAAATCAATGGATCACATGAAAAAATACATGGTCCTATGTGACATTATAGATCTGTGGTGGTTTTCATTCAATATATCCTATATATATATATATATATATATATAATAATATATATTATATACACACACACACACACACACACACACACACACACACCTGACCCAAAAGCATGTAGGAGAGAGAAGCACTTTCTCTCTCTGACAACACACAGTCCTGACCCTCTCACTGCCCTGAGGGGTTACTGGCTCAGTCTGCCCATAATCCTGTTCAGCAGCATGCACACATCGTCTGCGGAGTGGCAAGTACTTTTGGTGGCCTGACCTTTTATCGCATACAGCCCAATGTGAGGCGTCCTGCCCCTGGGCCCTGTGATTCAACTAAACTACTGATCGCCTCTCAGGCTGGGGGAAATGAAACGCGACTGCAATGGTGATGCTTTCCTAAATCTCATGTTTACAACATGGGTGGAACAATCCTTATCACTGTTCAATAATGGTGGACAGTGCTACAGGCACGCCCAGCAAGACGTTTCCTTTCCGCTGAAATTAGTGAATGTTCTGTCTCTGTTGTGAAATGATGACTTTGCTGCAGGGCAAGTGCAAAGTTGTTCGTGCAAAGTTGTCCAACCCAGAGGCAATTCACAATTTGGAGGATGTCTCAGACCGCAGCCCAACACTGCCTGAAGCGAAGGTATATTTTTCTATACTGAAGATATATCTTATCTGCTTTAAAACAAATAAAAACACAGACACACAGCTGATGGTAAATGGACTGGACCATATAGCACCTTTCTAGTCTTCCGACCACTCAAAGCGCTTTACAGTACATATCTCATTCACACTGCTCATCAGTTTGAGGAGTTAACCATTCATACACATCACACACTGATGGTGCAGCTGGTTGGCACAGCCTTTCAGCATCTTGCCCAGGGACCGCCAATCTTCTGATTGGTGGACAACCTGCTCTACCCCCAGCCACAGCTGCCCAATCCCTGATCAAGAATGTTTATAGATGATATGAAGAAAAGAAGCCAAACTTCGTCCCGAATTTACAGGCAAAGTAAAATGAGTAAAATAAATGAAAAATTACATTGAAACAGCATTCACTAAATTCCTAAAGGTCTGTAGGATTTATGGCTAATTTTACATCAAATCTCCTCATGTATCAGTGTTCAGTATGAACAGAATAAGCAGCCGAAGACTGGACGCGAGGAGTTTCCGCTCAGGTGCCCATGAGCCATAATTCCGCATAGCTGCACCAATGTGTTCCCCTCAGTCAGTCTAACCATGGATTATGCATGCAGTAGGCTATCACTCACTGCAAATGAATCAGTGGAGCCTGCTTGCTGCGAGATAGATTGGGACTTGTGGATTGGTCAAGTGTCAACAAAACGCTGGGCTGACTCGCAGCCCGCTCTTCATGGAGTACATGTGACATGCACGAGTGGAACACTGAGGGACAGGAAACTAGAAGCACTGCACAGGCTGGTAGAGTAGGAACAGTAAGTGTAATGGCTTAATGTTGCTCCTCTCTCCTTCCAAGGGAAGATATCTTTCACGGCCTCCTTGTCTAAAGGCCAGACAGCCCAGACAGCCATAAAGAGCCCTCAGATATTGAAACTTATAGTGGATGTAACAAAAAAGGAATGGACATTTAACAAGAGCTATCACCACAATGGAGTGAATCAATGGCATTTCATGTGGATATGCAGCCTCCATGGAATAGTCAGTATGGATCTTTCACTGCAGAGATGTGCAGTTCATTTTATGTTGGTGTGGTGTCCAGAGTAAGCTCATGTGTGTTTAGTACATGATGGTGTTGCAAAATGAACCTCTTTGGAGGTTAGACTAGACTCAGATACTCAGATATTGCAGCTTCAATCCCCCACACCATAAGACTGTTAACACATGACACTAGTCACTTTGATACTGGAATCAATCAATAACTAATTAATACTCTATTGCACTGTTAACTGTTACTCTATTTGCACTGATTTATGTGTCTATTTCATTGTACAATACATCCTGCTGCTACATTTCTGTGAAAAGTCACAATTTTATGTTTCCTTCTATATTTTATTCTGATTTTATATATTTTATATTTATATGTTATTACCATGTCTCTTGCTTTTTATGCTGTGCCTATGCAACCTAATTTCCTTCAAATGTACATTGTGAAAGTAGAGTTGAATGACAAAGTCTAAGATTTTAAAGCATCAGATCTATGTTGCAGTGTATGAGGTGAATGGTGCTTCGGTTCGTTCTCTGTGTCCCATATATCTGGTCTTCCTGCGAGAACTGGATCATATTTAATGGAGAAAATGTTTTCTGGTTTCCCTCTGATGTCCTCCGGCTCCGCTCCTCATCAACTCTCTGTGATTTACAGAGTTTATGATGGACAGTGAAGTAAACATGCTGCCAACGTAGCTGCTGTTAGCTCAGTTGTTAGCTGAGCTACCCGGACTGTGTGCTCAGAGTCCCAGTCGTGTTTGTACACACGGCATTTTGGGCGACCAGGGCTGACGGGGGCGGAGGAGTCAGTGTTGTTCTCTAAACAGGAGCTGGGCTCATTAGATTTTGATCATCAGTAATGTTATCAAAACACAGCTGTCATATTTACCACAGTGACATGACACTCAGATGGTGCTAATATCAAAAATACCAATTCCTATGAAATGTTGCTTTATTTGATAAAGACAAAGAACATAGAGGCAGACGAGTGATTTAGCCTAGTGAACGCTGTGTGTGATATTGGAGACAAATTCAACAAGTTGCAAAATGCTCCAGATATAACTCTGGAGTGAACTTTTCTCTTTAGCCTCTAATTGCCCATTTGCACATTTTTAGTAATTTATTTACTCATACTGTGATACTTCACCTAGAATGTAGTATTGCACTTATGAGTAAAGTTAAGAATATGGTTACATTTTAAAATAAAAAACATTAAAAGAAAACCAGTCATGTAACATACATGCGTGCTGTAGCATGGATTAGTTTAGTAAATAGTTTTTGGTTTTAGGAGTGGCCACAGGAAGGCAGGATAAACTCCTGCTGTTATGGCCACAAAGGCATTTATTGTGTCACAGCTGACACAAGGAAGGTGATGATCCAGTATGTGATTTTAATCCTGTTCATCTATGAATGAAAAACCACAGATTACAGTCACAGTTAGTTACATTTTTGAGCCAAACCTTTCAGAATTCATGCTACAATGTAAACAACACCTTTGACAGCAGCATATGTCAGTGAAACATCACAACAGCATAATAACAGCACAGATAAGAAATGTACTTTAGTCATCAACATACGGGCACAGAGTCTGCACTCATGACAAAAGCACTTTCATGTGCCACGTGTGGTGGAAAACTGAATTTGTTTTCTTGCTAGGAGAGGCTGTCTGATCTTCTGGCCCAAAGCTTGCCACACATGACAAAACACTAAGACACTAAACAAAACACAAATCATCTGAAAAGCTTGTGTGCTTGCAGTACGTTAGTAAAGAAAAGATACTGTGGGTGATAACGCGACAGCAGCAACCATAAAAAATGTTAGAAATACACCTCAGCTGCAGCACCCCACTGTTTGGGAAAATGTCTCTTGAATTGCTAAATGCTCCAGCTGCCTTTCTTTGTCTGACTGTTGTGTACATTGGGGCTAGCAACCTTTTCACTGACAACACTGCCTGCTACATCGGGAAGCAAGCTTGATAAGAGGACGGAAAACCAAATAATACACTAAGTTATGTTAGAAAAGCTATTTTTCTCTTAATTATAGTGTTTTCCCCCTCCTTGTGTTCATGTCCTTATCTGTCTCTCCCTCTGATGTGCATGTTTGCTAGGCATGGCCTCTGGTTTTTACTATCACCTGCCTGATCACCACCTGCTCCTCGACATCCAGACAACCCATGTAGTACAAAAGTTCTGTTTAACCTTCCAAACTTCACCAGATCATTCAGTCCCCTTTACTCTACGCTCTCCACTCTACAGCCAACTTATATGCTTTCACACCAGGATAGTCCGGGGGACTCGGTTCGATTAGGCATGGAATTCCAAAAATTTCACACTTCATTTGCTAAAACCCAGCTCATCGATTGGCTTCTCATCTTTGGTTCGCTGGATAGTCTGTTTTGGGGGTTCACTTGCAATGGACTGAGACCCACATTTTCAGGCGGACCAGTGTTTGCTTGTTTGGTCCGCACCAGAGTTTAGATGAGCTTTCTATCTGAGGAAACAAACTTTGATCCGTTTAAAGCAGACCAAACAAGTGTGAAAGCGCCCTTAATGTATTTTTTTGAAAACTCTTTGAGATTCCAGCCAACCTCTCCATGCGCCTCAGGATATCTGTCATCTACCGCCTCACTGCATGATTTCAAAATGCCCTGCACCATCACCTTTGGTTATAAACTGTTTAAACCGTCTTGTTCTACTTCGGGTCTGCCATCATCAGCATAACAGAAAGACTCTTTTAAGATGCAGCTTTTGAAATAGTGCAGTTTGCAGCAGTGCACAGGCATAGAAAAGTGTGAAATAATGTTTAGAGAGGGAGCCACTCCAATAATCAAGACAGCACAACACGGCAATAGATTAACCAAACCAACATGAAGCATTATGTAACTGTTATTAAACATTATGAGAAAACAAAGCAGAGACCTGACGGCAGCATCTGCCGATGCCATTATGAGATGAGCATGATCTTAGTTATTACTGTGGGTTATAAACACCCATAAAACTTGGCAGACTGCTGTCCTAGGCTCACCTTTTATTTCTCAAATGTAACACTACTTCCTGTAGAATATATTGCTCAGCTGTGGTGAATCTAAATAGAAGTAAAGCAACATGTTTACACGGCTGTAGCTCCACTGCCACAAACAGCTACCACCTTCAAGTTATTCATACATTTAGCTTTTTTTCATGAGAGCAACAGCAGTGCTTTATGTTGGTGTTTGTCTCTGTCAAAGCCTCACTGATGTTGTGTTCTTCTTCTGCTGTGTTTGAAGCAACAATAACATTCATGCATATTTGTGGGAAGGACAGGGAGAGGTGAGACAGTGTGGAAATGTGACAATATGCAACTGGCTTTGAAAATATGCAGGAACGTGATGTGGCTGGCAATGGGTCACCAGCATCACATGAATATCAATTGGGTTTCACCCCTGTTCTCAGCTAATTGGTGCTGAGTCATGTATATTCATCTGCCTGCGACAGCTCATCAGACTGCTGTAGATATGAAAAGTTGCATGAACACTGGCCCAGGCATTTCTTACATCAAAGCAGCTCTTGACACTGCACAACTTCCACTTTACTTTGTACTTCCAACATCTAGCTGAATTTCTCCACATCTTATTATTATTTTGAAAAAAGAGAACGTAAAGTTTCTTTGTTTTTTTAGTTCGTAAACTTTCGGTTCTCCTAAAAAAACACTGAAGATTTATTTTCATACACAGTTGTATTAGTGTGATGTGAAACAAATACATACAGGATGTAACATTGGCACAACATGACCCTGTAAACATTGCTTACTGTATTTTATTTGAGCTCATTGCTCATAGTGGAACTTGCTCAGTTGTTGTCATGTGACTAAAAAATGAAACTTCTGTTGCATGATAACACAGCAGACATGTGATTCCTACCACCTAACTACTACTGCTAACTTTTTGCTGGAGATGGAGCATGCCAAATTATAATACTGGAGAGTGAACCGGCAGGGCATGACCAAAACATCCTCAGCGCATCAAGACCACAATAGCAGCTGAATAAAAAAAGACCCTGTAGGGTCAAATATTTCACCAGTAATATAAGTGCTGCATTATATCAGAAAAAATGAGTGTTTATGTTACTGAACATAAGTGTTATGATGCGCTCACTCACATAATAATTGTTGGCACATTAAGGGCGTGGTTGGTTACACATAGGTTGTTGTTGTTAAAGATCTGCACACCCAGGGTGTAATATAATAGCATGCTCTTAATGTGAAAGGAGGTTAACAGTCAGGAGAGGAAGTGTAGGGCTCTTTCTCCCCAGGTTGCTGACCCCTTCCGATTGGAGACCGGAGCAGAGGACGGAAATCGAGATGGACCAATCAAGGGGAGCTAAGTTTAAAACCACAGCTCCTCTCCTTAGTCACCTTTAGACCAATAAGATAGTAGCCACATTCCATATAATACTTTTTTTACCTGTAAGTTAGGGACTTTCTTTTGGGATGTTGGCTGCAGCAACTTGCTGACTCTTAGAGTCAGTGAACTGTGGTTTGCAGAACAAAGAGAGTCCATGTACATGTGCGTTTAATTCTTCAATGCTCAAATACATTTTTTAAAACGGATTTCCGACTTTGAGTTCTCCTTACTTGCAAATAACGAACATGCTTAACAACCCCAAACTTAATAACCTAATATCTTTAACTTCAAAGAGTGTTTTCACCTTTTAAAATTGTCAGTTACATAACAAGTTAACTTTACAAACATACACATTAGCATGGAAAACTTTGCAATGTGATGCTACTCACTGTAGATCTGATGTCATGTCTAAGCCTTTCAGTTAAAAGGCGTGTGTTAAATAGATTATTAGTTAATTATTTGATAAAATAATTATATATAAAAAATCAGTAAAACTGTTAAAACATGTTGTTTAAAACATTTAATTTATTAAAAAATCTAAAATGGGAATAATTAATGACCTAATTTAGCATAATTTCATTTGAAGCACTGCTAAAATCCTTTTTTCCCCTAACATTGTGAAAGTTAAAGTGAAAATGTGTCTGGGGTTTGTGTTTCTTTCAAGTGATATTAGCAGTATGTACTGTTAATCTAATGTTACTGTTAGTCTAATTTGGATGTGGTTTTTTTTTATTTATCAAAGGTTTTTCACCTGTGCCAAGTGCAAATTAAAAGCAGCTAAAGTGCACTAGTGAAGTCCTGCGTCTGGATTTAAAAAAAAAAGAGAGTGAGGCCCTTTCCTTTTAAGTGTGGGAAAGCTTGCACCGGCAAAACTTTGACATCCGTCCAATGCACAGAGCCTTAATGAGGGCTTTCTGCTGTTGAAAGAACTTTTTGCTAACCAGACAGAGAAACCCATGTCAAAATACACTTGAGATACAACTATTCAGTCAGCTGTGAGCTTCAGATTTTCCAGTAGAGGTAATGGGCTTTCATTGCATCAATGTGAAGTGTTTATCATACTGTCCACCCATTGAAAACAGACAGCACACTTATGTGTCTTACTAGCAAGCAAAAAGCTAGTCAAAGGAAGCTACATCTGAAAATATGTGTCAGTACTAGAAACATGCACCTCATACTATTTTTTCGTCTTACTTACTATTTTTCGTCATACTATTTATCGTCTTACTAAAGGCTCACGTCCGACCAGGGCGTTACGCTCGCGCTCAACAAACCGTCTAGTTGTACCCTCGCCTCTCGCAAAGCGAGGTCACTCTAAACCTTCTCTGTGGTCGTCCCCAAATGGTGGAATGACCTACCAACGGCTACTAGAACAGCAACATCCCTTTCTACCTTTAAAAAACTTGTAAAAACCTTTCTGTTTCGAGAATGCTTCCCTGCCTAACAAAACTAACAAAACTAACAACTACCTGTGCTCCTTTACAACCTTTCTCAAGTTATGTCCTCCTCTGTAAGTCGCTTTGGATAAAAGCATCTGCTAAATGCAATGTAATGTATGTAATGTAATTTTTGGCTCATGAGAGTAACCTAATCCTATGGCAGCATAACTAAGGGATAACCTGAGCCAGCCCTAACTATGGCTTTATCAAAAAGGAAAGTCTTAAGTCATTCTTAAACCATGTCTGCCTCCCAACCCAGAATGGTATTTGTTCCACAGAAGAGGAGCCTGATAGCTTTCAGCTATCAGGCTCCTCTCTTACTACCAATCTACTTTTGGAAACTATAGGAACCACAAGGAACCCAGCGTCCTGAGAGCGCAGGTTCTGAGGGGGTAGTAAGGTATTAGAGATTTTTAGATAAGATGGTGCCTGACCATGAAGAGCTTTGTAAGTAAGGAGAAGATTTTTAAATTCTATTCTAGATTTAATAGGTAGCCAATGCAAGGAAGCCAAAATGGGAGAGATGTGATCTCTGATCTTGGTTCCTCAGAACACGTGCAGCAGCATTCTGAATTAACTGCAAAGCCTCGAGACTTATTAGAGCAGCCTGATCGTTCTGTATGTTAGTCTGCGTGCTAGTTCCGCATCGCTGAGAGACAATGCGTCTGATTTTAGCGATGTTACGTAAGTGGAAGAATGCAGTCCTCGAAATTTGTTTTATGTGGACGTTAAAGGACAAATCCGATCAAAAACAACTCCAGATTCTTTACGTGGAGCGGGAGGCCAGGGTGATCCCATCTAAAGTAACTAAGTCTCTAGAAAGAGAGTTTCTGAGGGGTTTTGGTCATACAAGAATTCAGTTTTGTCGGAATTTAACATCAGAAAATTGTAGGTCATCCAACTTTTTATATCCTTAAGGCATGTTTGGAGTTTAATTAATTGATAGGTTTCATCAGGTTGATCGATAAATATAATTGGGTGTTGTCAGCATAACAATGAAAACTGATAGAGTGATTCCTAATAATGTCTCTAAAAAGGTTGGCTGATTAGCTACAGCTTTCTCAAGTATCTTAGACAGAAGGGAAGGTTTGATACGGTCTGTACTTGGCTAAGACCTCTGGGTCTAGAGTGGGCTTTTTAAGAAGAGGTTTAATTAACACTACCTTAAAGGACTGTGGTACATATCTTGATAATAAAGACAGATAATCGTAAGAAGGACTAACAGATTATTATAAAGAAGGACTAACTAGACCCACCGAGCACTTTTCAGTCTAAAAGACGTCTAAAAGACGACTACGTCTAGACATCTCGTCTAATCTTAGATGTTTAAATACCGCTAATATACGTCTATTTATAGACGTCTAAATTTAGACGTCTTTTATACCATATTTAAACCCCATTACAGAATCTAGACGTCATATAGACCTCTATAAAACATACTATTGATATTGGGTCTAATAAATCTAGATATTTATTCACAACAAACCTAGATGAAAAGGAAATTAAAGTGTCAAAATGAATGTTAAATTAGATTCTCTCTAAAAAAAGGACCAAATTTACCTGTGATCCTCCTACTTGATGTAGTTGCAGTATTATGACAATTTATTTACTATGTGTTTATTGGTCTTTTAAATGGGTTTTCAGTAACACTAATGTCATGCTTATTTTATAACTGGATATAAATACATCTCTTGATGGGAACATTAACCAAACTAATCCTACTGTAATCTCAATGAATACATTTTTAAAACAAATTCCAACCATCCAACAAACATATTAAAGTGCGATAATAAATATTTTTATTTTTCTTAACAAAAAGGAAGGAAAGATAGATGGAAGGAGGGAATATATAGGATCAAAAAAGAAGGAAGAAGTAAGGACAAGGAGGAGGAAGGAAGGGAGGAGGCAAAAGGGATTGTGAAGAGAAAGAAAGGCAATGGAGGAAAGATGGAGGAGAAACAGACCAGGGGCTCATATACGAATACTTGCGTGGATTTCCTCCTAAAACTTGCCGTACGCCAGAACCCGGAAACTGTCGTACGCACAAAATATTCAGATGTAATCAAAGTGTGCGTTCGCATGGATCCAAGCACGTTTCTTTTGTACATTCCAATCAAACGTGGAATGAGCGCACATGCAGATGTGCGAAACTCCTCCCTGTCCACGCCCCCATTTAAATATGCAAATCTATTTAAATAGGCCCTGGACCTGAGATTCTCTCTTCGTTCAGATAAAAAAAAAAACACAATGAGTAGAGGTAAGAAGCGAAATTTTACGAATCGGGCTTGAGGTGCTCATAAATGAAGTTGAGAGCCGCAGGGAGATTTGTTTGGAACCCTGTCGACAGGCATAAAAACAAAAAGAAAACGACCGTGAGTGGAGCATGTGTGTGAGGCGTGAATGCTGTTGGGTCAGCAGCGCACAGATCAGAACTAAAAAAAAAGTTCTGAAGGTGGAGGTGAAGCGGAGGGTCTCTCCCACCGCCGAAGCGGACCGCAACAGCGGGGGTCGGGAGTGGAGGAACTTTCCTCCTTTGACAGGAGAGTGGCCCTCCTTGGTCGGTGACACAGCTCTCACTGGAGTGGTGGGAGCCCATGAAGGTGACACTGAATCATCTCAAAGGTAAATTGCTGAACTCATGTTGTAAATATGCTGGTCAGCAATTGGCTGCTCACAAACATATAGCTCATGCGTAAAGATGCCAGCAACTAAACACTTTGACTCATGTACTGTATGTTTATTTCAATAAGTACATGTGGTGGAGCTGCCCCGGCTGACGCCCGTCCCACTGGCCATGTCCTCACTCGAGCTGTGCTGGAGACACAGGAGCAGATAGTCAGAGGCAGCGTGGAATAAACGATCGTCTCGATCAATTAATCAATGTACTGAGGATATGAATAAGGCAATAAATTCATTTGTGTACAATAAATTCTGTCCTTGCCTCTTTACATGCGTTGAAATCACATTCTGCCGGGCCGTATGGCTTCCCAGGGAGGGTTGAAATTGACTGGTCCGGCAGCCGGTTCCTCTGGTGGGGGGATGTCTGCTCTGGCAGTGGTATGCCATGGCGGTGTGCCACGTTGTGAGGACGCCACAGGCCATCACAATGCGGCACACCTTCACAGGTCGGTATAACAGACCCCCCCCGTCCTGTCCAGGGCAGTGCCACCGTCCTTCAGCAGGCCGATTGCCCTCTCCACGACCGCTCAGGTGCGGGAATGGAGGTCATCATACTCCTCTCTTGGTCGGTGTTTGGGTCGGTAAGAGGGGTCATCAGCCACGTTTTTAGGGGAGCCACGGTCCCCTGGGGTCAGATGAAGGCAGAATACAATGCACACTTAAATGAGCCACACTTAATGAATTCAGAAGTGCGCCGCGCTGACATTTCCAACTTTACACCGCTTTTACTGAACAAAGGGAGACAATCAGGGGCTTGTTAGAAAGCTCTGCAGCTCAATTTTCACCAGCAGAAAATAAAGAAAACCAAAACAATTTGAATGCGCACATGGATTGCGCTGGTTTCCATACGGGACAATTAAACGATAAAAACTATTTACCACCCAGAAGCCACCCATCACGCACCGTGCCAGCCTCCAGCCTGTTCCCACCATGCTGTTAGTCATAATGAATGAGGCATGCGTTGAACCAGGCCACCTTGCCACGATGTTAGTTAGCTTCATTTGCGCATCACATATGGTTTGAACACTGATGGAATGAAAATGTTTCCTATTAACATAAACAAATTCATCCGGTGATGGCGCTTTTATAGCAATGTGTGTGCAGTCAATAGCTCCAAAAAAAAAAAAATTACATTAGGGAAACCGGCTCTCGCTGCAAATTGCGCTTTAATGTCGGCCTGTTCAACAGCATTGTATGGGAATTTGATGTACCTGGATGACATTCGGATGATTCCGTCCCACACAGCTGGCATGGCTCGGCTCAGGGTTGACTGGCACACTCCTGACCGATCGGCCAGCTCCCTCTGGAATGCCCCTGTTGCCAGGAACCCCAGCGTGGTCAGCACCTGTGTGGACACAGGCAACCCCTGGCTCCTCGCTGTGTTGCGCTCTAGGGCCGGCCACAGCTCTGCGCACAACTCCAGTAACACTGGCCTTGGCAAACAAAATCGGCTTATGAGCCAATTATCATCGTTTGCAGGTAAATCCTTGCGTTCCCTAAATACTCGCTCACCTCGGATTGCACCATTTGCAAGGTCCTCTAACAACGCTAACGCTGCCATTGTTAATACCATTTTCTTCATCACATTACGCATGCTTTTATATCCACTTATATAATTGCAAACACCTGCGTGTGTTAATAGTTCATAAGTGTGTCTCTGATGTGCACATCACTCTGATGACTACTTGTTTTCACATTATTAACAGTTTCGCCAAAGGAACAACAGCTGTAGAAACGTGCGTATGACAGCTATGAAATTGGCGTGGGGCACACACATTTCTACACTTGTTTCACGTTTGATACATTTGAACGTGAGCGTGGGAAAGGACGTACGCCCCTTTTTTGTGCGTACGCATGCTTTGTACATGAGGCCCCAGGTCAACTGGATCAAAAGAAGAAGAAAGACGAAGTAAGGACAAAGGAAAGGAAGGAAGGAAAGAAGCAATTGTGTCCTGGGCCTCCTGTAGCCCCCTTCACCGCATCGAACTAGGGCCTGTTCATAATGGGTGCCCATTGCAGAGCTGATCAGGTCATCTGTGGCCTCCTTAAATGATTTCTGAAGAAAAATTGCTAGTGTAGTTGCCTATTGTTTTACGTGATGTCACAGAGATACTATAAAGGTACATGGTTTTAAAGGACTTGACTCAATGGGCATTGGGCATGGCCAGAAGTAAAAAGCTCCTGTGAGGCTTCAACAGACTACTAACGGTCGCATGACTGACGTCACCGCCACTAATCTTTCCACTGATTTCGGCCGTTTTTTCGGCTCTAGTGAGCGCGTGCAAACGGATTGATGACGATTAAATGAAGAAACATTGCAGGACAAAACAACATTTCAATAACGTACCCTTGACCACTCACCTGTAATAAGCCCTTCGTCTCTCTCACGCTCTCTTCTCTGCTCGCCAATGCCATCAACCAGAAGTTGTTGTTTTTTTCCCAGAAACTGATTTCCGGTCCACAAGACAACTTTCAGCATGTTGCTGGCTCCTGGTGGGAAGGGGTCATAGAGTTGACAGTATCTGCATATCATGTTGGCTATTGTCCCCGATCGCCTTTAGTGCAGACTGCCATTTTATTTAATCTTCACCAACAATTATTTTTTCAAAGGAATTATTTGCATTACTGCTAAATAAACCTTATTTGCAAACTGCCTATATTTAGCTATAGGTTAATAGATATCTAAATATTTCTAAACATGGTTGGCATAATCTTATCCTTAAAAAAGAAAGAATAAGATATAAACATAACATTAAAAAAATAAAGATAACTTAATAGTTTAAACCTGGTCTAAATCTACACGCTGATTAAACGTCTAAATCAAGTCTAAATCTAAACTACACTGTACATTGATCAATGACTGTTAAAAATGTTTTAATGCAACATTGGGCCACCGTTTATACAATTTACAGTTGTTTTTTTGGTCAGTATTCATTATTTAATTCAATCGTCTAGATTTGGTCTAAAAATAGACATTGATATGAGGTCTTGATTTAGACGTCTAAATCGAGTGCAAATCTAAACTACACTGTACACTTATCAATGACTGTTAAAAATGTTTTAATCCAACATTTGGCCACCATTTATACAATTTACAGTTGTTTTTTTAATTTAATGTTTAATAATTAATGGATTCAATTCTATCGTCTAGGTTTCGGCTAAAAAGACCGATTATAGACGGGTTAATTTCGGGCTAAACTTACACTAGATGTCTAATAGACGTCTAATGCTCAGTGGGGAGGTAAAACATCCTTGAGCAGCCTGGTTGGGATGGAGTCTAAGAGACAGGTTGACGGCTTAGCTGCAGAAATGATTAAAGTTATTTGATGAAGGTCGATGGGGGAAAAACAGTCTAAATACATATCAGGTTTTACAGCTGTTTCAAAACTTGCTGTATCAGAATGCAGATCAATGCCTGTTGAGGGCAAGAGGTGATGGATTTTGTCTCTAATAGTTATAATCTTATCATTAAAGAAGCTCATGAAGTCATTGCTACTTAGACCTAAAGGAATAGATGGTTCAGTAGAGCTGTGATTCTCTGTTAGCCTGGCTACAGTGCTGAAGAGAAACCTGGGGTTGTTCTTATTCTCCTCAATTAAAGAAGAGTAATAGGCTGCTCTGGCATTACGGAGAGCCTTCCTGTATGTTTTGAGATTATCTTGCCAGACTAGATGAGATTCTTCCAGTTTAGTGGCACGCCATTTGCGTTCAGATTTACGTGCCTCTTGCTTTAATTTACGAGTCTGCTGGCTATACCATGGTGCTAGCCTTCTTTGTTTAATTTTCTTCTTTTTCAGAGGTGCAATAGAGTCTAGAGTTGTCCGTAATGAGCTTGTAATACTATCAACAAGATGGTCTATTTGTGGGTGGCTAAAGGAAGCAGACAAGTCCTTTGTTACACTGAGACATGGCATTGAATTCAATGCTGAAGGAATCACTTCCTTAAATTTGGCTACAGCACTGTGAGATAAACATCTGCTGTAGGAGTTTCTGCACAAAGGCTTATAGTCCAGTAGTATGAACTGATGCTACACCCACCATCTTCCACAGTGACACTGTGCAAGCACCTCATTCCGCTGGAGACCTTCTGCACTGTGCTGCATAAATGTCAGCTGTACCAATCTAAACTACACTGAGAGCAAAGATTGTCATGTTCACCTTTGTACTGGAAGCTGTGTATGAATTATAGATACATTATTATTCACATGATAACATCCTGTAAAAGGTGTGTGGTATGTGAACATTTCTACCTGTTATGCCCCTAGAAAATATGTTTATCACTTTGTTTCAGCAGTTCAGTGTGGTTTGTTTATTTTTGTAACCATAGAAACCTAGGACCAGTGCATGCTGGGAAACAAAAGTAAAGGAATTGCCATGCACTGATGAGCTATGGTCATGTGTGAGCTCTGCCAGCCGCCAGCTTCTGACTTGATTGCTTTTCTTTCTCCCTCTTTGCTAAGTGTTGCACACTTGAGCACAAAGGATCACTCTCAGGCGTGCATGGTTTAGATTCTTTACTTTTGTCTGTCAACACAGAAACACAAGCACATCAGCATGACAACATCGCGACATGCAGGCTGGCTGGGGGTCCATTAATTAATTGGTGCTAACTAGCTCCGTTTCTCATACCAACATATGCACTTGTGCTTAAACATGTAGCTAACACAATGCTAATATCTGGCACGCTCACACAACTCATATTTTAGCAGGTAGGTGATATCGTTATTCGCCATTTACTCCTGTTAGGTGAAGCACGTTTTCATCAGACTTTCATTCCCATGGAAACCGAACATAAACACACATTTGCAGCACAATCTCGTTATTTCACACTCTGTACGCTAATGTCATAACTTCATATTCAACACATGGTATACTCTTAGCTCACCTGTCAACACAGAAACACAAGCACATCAGCACGACAACATCGCGACCATAGACATATATACATAGACATATATACATAGACATATATACATAGACGCCGCATTGAGCGGGTTGGTCGTTGGTCGCGATACGTAAACGGCGCCGCCATATTGGTTCGGGCAGATCTGCCCGTAAACTAATACAATGAAATGGACTGAACTTCATAAAGCGCCTTTCTACAAAGTTCTTCAAGTTAATGTCTCTTATACACCCATTCACACACACACTAATATATCTGGGAAACAAACAGGCACCAAAAACAACGTATGTAACTTTTAAAGTGATGATTATAAATGTTTACTCCTTATGTAAGCACCAAACCAACGTATGTATTTTTCTAATGCTGAGTGTTTACAGCTACTAATGTGTGTAACACTGTTACTGTGATGATAAATATTGAAATATTTATATTTAGCATTTAATCTGTGTCTATAATAACCAGATCCTGAAATGTAGATGTGACATGAGGGTTTTCTGAATAAAGAGCACACACACACACATATATGTATATGTGTATATATATATGTGTGTGTGTGTGTGTGTGTGTGTGTGTGTGTGTGTGTGTGTGTATGTACACGTTAGTGCTCTTTATTCAGAAAACCCTCATGTCACATCTACATTTCAGGATCTGGTTATTATAGACACAGATTAAATGTTAAATATAAATATTTCAATATTTATCATCACAGTAACAGTGTTACACACATTAGTAGCTGTAAACACTCAGCATTACAAAAATACATACGTTGGTTTGGTGCTTACATAAGGAGTAAACATTTATAATCATCACTTTAAAAGTTACATACATTGTTTTTGGTGCCTGTTTGTTTCCCAGATATATTAGTATGTGTGTGAATGGGTGTATAAGAGACATTAACTTGAAGAACTTTGTAGAAAGGCGCTTTATGAAGTTCAGTCCATTTCCTTGTATTAGTTTACGGGCAGATCTGCCCGAACCAATATGGCGGCGCCGTTTACGTACGATTCAGCGCTCAATGCGGCGTCTATGTATATATGTCTATGATCGCGACATGCAGGCTGGCTGGGGGTCCATTAATTAATTGGCGCTCTCTTGCACTACCCTAAAAGGACCCTCAAGCTGCCTCATAGTGCCTGTGCCTAAGCTATACGTTGGATGCACCTTTTAACCTACTGCAAATATTAGCTGATCTTCTGCACCAATATCACATTGCAAATAAATAAAAATAATGACAACAAAATGAGAACCTAGCACACACTGAATACAAACTGAGAATGGGGGGTGTCCATGAATATCGCCAACATTACTATGAGTCCCACATAAGGCAACATCTGTAAGAATTTTTCAGCGTGTAGCATTAAAGTTATCACTTATTTTTGAGTTTCGAAGAATATTGTGACGATTAAGACGCTAATTAGTTTTATGCTAGGCTAAATTAGCTTCCTGCTGCTTGTATTTACTAGCTCGATTGTGTTTCATCATATAAGCTACACAGCTACGTTAGCTAAGTGATGCTATTTACCTTGATACTGTGTGTTTAGTTTCTTTAATGATATAAATATCTCATTGTACTTTGTTACAGTTTCACAAGATTCCCAGTAAACTTCACAGAAGTGAATCATCCGTGTCCTGGAGTTTTTGGGAGTGTTTAAACTGAATGGAACGTAGCCCATGACACTACCAATACCAGCAAGATCTGAATGGACTGAAGGGCTGCATTTTCAATGACCACACAATATTAATCACTTTATCTTTGACTGTTCTGGACTTCCATCCATCATGTTTTAATAAACACATGACTAAAACCAGATTATTTTAAAGAGCTGATGATGATGCAGGATTTGGACAGTTTGTCTACCAGCGAAATCAACTCAACATCTGTTGGAATTTATTTCAAATTCTGTTACAGAATCAGGCTTTAGTGCTGCAGGACCTTGGCCTTCTTGAAACCAACCACAAACAAAAATATCAGAATCATGACTCCCTTTGTCATGATTGTCTTCACTTCATTTGAGGCACATGATTACAATTTTTCATGGGTGAGGTCCTTACCATTATCACCGTCGCCATTATCGCTAACCCTAACCCTCCGATAAGGGGAGGGAGTATTAAGCAAGTAGTGACAGGTCTTAACATGACTAATGCCACCAAAGAACACTGATGCTAAGCAAAATGTCTTCCTCTGAGTAATACTGAGGAAGCCCTGAAGGTCAAGTCAATATTGAAGAATTCTGGTTACAGCTGCCATGTTGAGAAAAGTTTTCCAAAAGATCAGTCTACATGTGTATGTGTCATAGTAAGTTTAACTGCCCTAAACTATAGTATATTATATAATCCAGTTAAAGAAAGCTTTTGTTAGGTAACCATGACAATCCATGTCCATAAATCCATGGCCTGCTCAGTCTCACTGATACCGGATTGCTGTAGCTCAAGCTGAGGGACTTGAATTGTTGCCTTTGGGGAGGCCTCAACCACAGTCCAAGTGGCTGATATTTCCCTTAACTTCTGCAATACAACATCATAAGTCTCATCGTCATCTACTTTGAGCTTGGTGGTCTGCTTCGTCATGCTGCTCATGCACTGCTGAGGTTTGTTCTTTGGAACTTGAATTGTGGTCTGCTGGGGACGAGCCTTGGCCTGGTAACAGGTCTTAACCCTGTCAGACTGCTTTGGTTTGGCAGGTGCATGTTGATGGGTGACAGGATGAAGTCTTGATACACTGTTGATATTTTGCAATCGCTGAAGGTTTTAAGTGGACAGACATAGACTGGACACAGGAATTGAACAGGGGCCACTGTGGTGAGGACTTTAAGCCTTGATTCACAGGGCACATGGGTTACCAGGTCAGGTGTATATTTTTATTTTCCTATGAAATCCATGTTCATTTATTTGACCATGAATCTAAACAAAATATCTCTTGAAGATTAAAACCTGAATCATATGAAATAGGTATTAAAAAAATCCTAATCAATACTCAAATAATTGATTGATCCATTGATCATCAGAGTAATCAAAGTCCCTGTTGGAGTCAGTCAGTCTATTTCCATAGAGAGCCACATTCCATAGAGAGTTTATAGTCCTGAGAGTTGAACACTGGATGACTGACAGCTGTCCTTCATGACAACAGAAGCCACAGAAATCCTCCTCATCAAAAACATGACTTTGATCTCCGTCCTCATTTGGACTCTCCTCTGCTGCTGCTTCACAGGTAAAGTCCAGAGAATCAAACTCCTCTCCTCTATGAACATCCGTCCCTCTGGAATGAAGCCCACAAAACCATGACGCTGCTTTATGTTTTTGTGTCTGTATCCTCAGAGTCCAGAGGCCAGGTCACACTGACTCTAAAAGCTCTGTTACCATCGCATATTGGACCAGTCAGGGTGTTCAGGCTTGGAACAACTATCACCTTTCACCCTGGTACCAACAGAGAGATGGGGAAACTCATGAACTGCTCATTTACTATGCTAGCACACAGGCATCAGGGATTCCAGCTTGTTTTACAGGCAGTGGATCAAACTGACTTCACTCTGACCAACAGTGGAGTTCTGTTGCAATGACAGTAAACATTATAAACACTGAATATGATAGAACATAAAAAATATCATATATATTATATAATATATATATATATATATATATATATAATATGTGAACAATACTAAATATGAGGCCATTGAATGTAACTCTCCCACTCTATCTGATCGGCTGGTCAATAATTCTGACACAATTGCAAGAAGATTGTTTTGAGCTTTCAAGTTAGTTGATGTGTGTTGACACCTTCAGTACACCAAAGGTTCTTAAAGTTTTGGAGTTACTTTCTCAAAGAAAAGAAAGAAAAACAGCCACTTAGTAGCTACTTTTAGCCTCAGGTGTTCTGTGAGTATGGCCCAAGGTGGTTAAGCAGCGCAAGGTAAGAAAGGAGAAAGAGAAATGCTTGTGCTCTGTGTCAGAACTGGAATATGACATTTAAAACTGTTTTCATTTGTGTAAAATCACCTTAAATATTAATCGTCGTGTTTATGTTATCTTACAGTGAGCCTTTAAAACAATAGATGCCACAGGACTCTGCCATATTTAGTTAATTGACATTAACCATTGGTATGTGGAAGCTGAGGATCATGCAAATACCCACCATGAAAGCTCTAGAATAAGACACTGACATTACAGAGAAATGCCTTTCAAAGTAAACTCATGAAAATCATTTTAACATTTCATTTAAATGTGATAAATGTGATTTAGGGAGCATCTGGTAAGTGCCCGATATATATGTACTGTAGTTCCATCATTTATGTAATGACTTCATGAAACCTCTAGAATTCTTGATTAGGTGCTTCATATATTTGAATCATGTGCTGCATACCAGCTGTATCATCATCATCATCACCAGATGTCTGTCTCACAGAATGAAGGATCAATTACATTGATCAATGATCAATGATTGAGATGGAGAGAGCTCTTCCTCCAGCTGGCTCTTTGTTTTCACAAAAAAATTGTTTTCAACAATTGTAGCTTATTGCACACACATCATCAAGCCGCACTGAGATGTGTGTACTTTGGGATAATGATGATGGCCAGTGGGGATTAAAACAAGTGTTTTGCATTGCAGCATCTTGGCATTATTATTATTAATGGAAAACATAACTTCCCCAAGGAGGAGTTACTGTCAGCACCCACGTTCACTGATCGTCAGTTTGTTTTCAGTTCACTCATTCTATATATATATTTCCTTCCTCAAAAAACATTTGCAAAGTTGATTAATTTAAATCCAGAATTGTTTCTGTTCATCTTTACGGAAATGAGGTAAAATGTTGGCAGGAAACAATTTCAGGACTGTGTTTATCGTGTGTGTCGTTGTGCACTGTGACACACTCGCACATAATTAGTTCCATAGTGCTACCTGAGGTCAAACCTCACAGGAAACCTTTAGATTGAGCTGCTGCTTATTTTACTGGTAGACCTATCACTGTTTCCTTGTATGACACCACTATATATATATATATATATATATAGCAGTAGTTTATAAGCTGGTCACTCCCTTAGCCAATTACCTTCAGGTACCTGAACGCATCCTGCCAACCCAATTCTCAATTCTGAGGTATCTTTACCACTACCACTTATTTGACTGTGATGACCCTGCACCTGTCCACTAGGTGTCCCTGTTGCTCTCCTTGTGGTGATCTTGCAGGTGCTGAATGGAGGGGTCATTAGCTAGATGAGCTGCGCCCTGGCTGGTAAGCAGATCCCCATAAAGGCCTCCCTAATTCTGCAGGCTCTCTGCTGCTACCCTGCTCTGCTCTGCTCTGGTTCTTGGAGACTCTGGTTTTGGTTCTCTGGTTCAGGTTATGACTTCTCTCTCTTCGTACACTCAGTCACACACCCGTACATGCTTCACGTTAATGACGTACCGATTTACATTTTTGTATCATCATTTTTTCTTCACTTCCACCTTGTCTTGTCTCCCTTCTTGTCTCAGTCTTTGAACCAGGCTGTGAAATGTATGGTTTAGAAATGAGTCACAAAAATAAGAGAAAACTGCACAGCTGAGTTGTGCATAAAAAATATGCACAGAACCAGTGACATTTTCTAACAATGTAATATATTTTAGGGTGGAAAAGCACTTTGAGTGGTTGGAAGACTAGAAAGGCGCTATTTAAGTACAGTCCATTTACCATTGATCTGGGTTTTCTGATATTCAGTCATTTTTGTAGATGCTTCATATATGGATTTTTACAATTACAAGCCACATTTCCAGAAGCTATTGAAATACACTTAAAGAAGCCATACATTACAAACCATCCCTGTGCAGATATTAGATGGCCTGTAATCCTTTGGAAGGAGTCGTTTTTCATCATGTCCAAGACTGCTGTACCATAATAGACCAAATCAAAGAAAACACAAGATGAGACTAAATATTGATTGAGCCATGTAATTAAGGATATAAAATGGCTTAGTCATTAGGAGTGAATAAGTAATGGGCACATTAGAAACACAGAGAAAGAAAGAAATCAATTGACGGGATTATTTTGACTGTGCACTGATCTGACCATCATTTTGTTATACTCTTCTTGGTCTTTGAAGGTGTGCTGGGCCTGGTAATGGATGGTGATGTTGGTCTGTAGGTCTGTTTCTTTGTCCAGGGCAGAATAGTCAGACAACATTAAACATTTTCATTGAAAGCCTTTCAAAGGTAATACTGCAAGACTTGTTACATGTAAGATGTCAAAATGCAGATACTTCCTAGTGAAATCTGCTTTAAGAATGAAACCTTACATCTTAATTCCACCAGACACGCCTCTGTAATGTCATAGCCACAAAGCTGTTTTGTGGCCATTAGTGTTTTGCACACCAGATTTGATAAACTTGCTCACATTTGGTCATTATTCCTTGGTTTATGTGTTTCTATCATATGTAAGTAGGGTACATTTTATCTGTATTCATGACCAGGATTCTGCACATGGTGCATTTAAAAATTGATTTAATTTTTAAAAAGTTTGACAGTGGCAGCAAAAAACTAAAAAAAAAGTTGTAACGTAAAGTTTAACATGACTGAGTAGAAAAAGAACATCCAGAGATGTTGTGATGAAAAGATAGGGTGGGTTCAGCACTCTGAAAGAATGTGCTGGAAAACAGTGCAACAATTCAAGAATAATGTTTCTCAATGTAAAATTAAAATCTGTGGATTTCTATACCCTACAGTTCATAATATCAACAAAATATTTAGAGAATCAGAAGAAATCTCCGTACACAAGGCCTAAAACCAATATGGTTGTTGGCCATGATCTTCAGCACTGCTTCAAAAACAGACATGGTTCTGTCTGTGATCACATCACTGCATGGACTGAGGAACACTTCCAAAAACCATTGTCTGCAAACACAGTTCAACACTACATCCACGGTATGACAGATTGTTACGTCCCCCGAAAGGCTAGGGCAGACATGGGCAAACTACGGCCCGCGGGCCGTATACGGCCCGTTAGGCTTTTCAATGCGGCCCGCCGAACTTATCCACATCCCAAAAATAAAAATATATCTTACAAAGATATGTGTCTCATCACTGTGCATGAAAACTCGGAGAGCTAGCCCCCAAAGAGTAGCAACAAAACCCACAAAATCACGCAGTATGTCTTATCTTTGCTGTTTGGTGGCAAAAGTTCTATTCCAGCATGAGAAACGCGCTAATGTCTCCTGCTAATGTCTCCTGCTAATGTCTCCTGCTCTGTCTCTGCTTTAGTTTGAATCAATCATGAAGCTCCTGGTTGTTTACATAAAGGCAAAGAGGCTTTGACAGTGAAGTGAGACCTCTTGGTACGATATACTACCTTTGGGTTTACTTCATTCTGGATCGTCATTGGTGGGTCAAACATAGACATATATACATAGACATATATACATAGACGCGTGTGTGTGTGTGCGTATACATATATACGCACACACACACACACACACACATGCATATATGTGTGTGTGTGTGTGTGTGTGTGTGTGTGTATATATGTATGTACATGTTAGTGCTCTTTATTCAGAAAACCCTCATGTCACACACAGTAGTAGCTGTAAACACTCAGCATTAGAAAAATACATACGTTGGTTTGGTGCTTACATAAGGAGTAAACATTTATAATCATCACTTTAAAAGTTACATACGTTGTTTTTGGTGCCTGTTTGTTTCCCAGATATATTAGTATGTGTGTGAATGGGTGTATAAGAGGCATTAACTTAAAGAACTTTGTAGAAAGGCGCTTTATGAAGTTCAGTCCATTTCCTTGTATTAGTTTACGGGGCAGATCTGCCTTATCCAATATGGTCGACGTCGACGTACGATTCAGCGCTCAATGCGGCATCTATGTATATATGTCTATGGGGTCAAAGGTGAACGTGGGCGGTACTAATCGATTCTCCTGACTCTGATTGGTCGACAGGTGATAGGTGACAGGTGTCAATCATCCACACTCTGTGTTGTTTTAGCACCGCTAGCTGCTACCTGCTGCTTCATATTCTTTTAATACCGCTTGTTTCAAACATCGCGTCGTATTAAAACTCGAAGTCTTCTTTCTTCTGCCACACTGGTGAAGACATGTTCATTATTAGTCTGGCAGAGACGGGGCCAGGCTTGGGTCCTGCCAATAAGGCGCGATAACTTTTGGGGCTCCTCGGCCTCAAACGTCTGATGAGTGAACATGTTTAAAAAATCAGCTGAAAAGATAAATTGTGTAAAGTTGAAAAGTAAGGAGGAGGTCCTGGCCCGGCCCCTCTGTCAAATTTTAGAACCCAATGTGGCCCGCAAGTCAAAAAGTTTGCCCACCCCGGGGCTAGGGGAAGAGTACAGTAATATACAGCCAGACCACCGATTACGCGGCGCAACACTGGAGTGGGCAGGAAACAGGACAGTTTATTTACACAAGGAAAACATAACCTAAAGACAACACCAAAAGACACATTTAAACTAGGTCTTAAAGGTTGAGTTCTCCAGACGGCTCTGCCCAGAACCAACACACAGCTCACACGCTGCCAAAATGCCTCCTCGTCTCAACTAGTCTGCCTCCCTTCCAGATATCACCTGCTGATCAGCAACAGGAGTCACCTCCGTGATTCCAGAGAGGAGGAGCAGCACCTGAAACACATGGGGGAACACATGGGGGAGGAGAGAGCAACCAAACCCATGCCCCCTGGGCATAGGTAACACAGATGAATCTCTACCATGCAAAAAGGAAACTGTATATAAAGCAGATCCAGAAACGCTGCCACTTTCTGTGGACCAGAGCTCATTTAAGATGGACTGAGGTGAAGTGGAAAAGTAAAAAATCAAAATTCTGAATGGTGCGTCCTGCTGGTTAAAGAAGAGAGGGACCATCCAGACTCCTCAGTTGGTCAACACAGAGTGTTGTTAATAGAAGAGCTGATGAACAGAGTGGTAAAAATGACCCTGACCCAACATGTTTAAAATTCAAAATGGGCATATCATTTTCCAAAATCAATCTAATTTTTCAGTTTCAACATTTGATAACTTGTAAATGTGCCATTTTCAATTAAATATGGAGTTTCACGTCACATTTTGTTTCTATTTACATTTTAAATAGTGGGATAACTTCCAGAGATGACGTTTTAAAAAATCTCATGACACTGCCTGGGCTGTCATACCACACTGAGTTCTTACCACGGATTGATTGTTGAGGTGTGTCTACAGGTGAGTATAAATAATGTGTTATAAGCCCCATCAGTCAACCTCTAGTTTATAACTAGTCAAGAGCATCCACAAGACAATTGAAGTTATAATATATTATAAGTCATATCTATGTTAATGGAATGTACTGCTCCAATGAAAGTAAAAACTAAAATGTACACAAAGATACTGAAGCACATGTAACT
Organism: Larimichthys crocea; assembly: GCF_000972845.2. Lineage (NCBI taxonomy): Eukaryota > Metazoa > Chordata > Actinopteri > Sciaenidae > Larimichthys > Larimichthys crocea. The sequence continues at coordinate 18,911,123 of NC_040021.1, forward strand.
GAATGTCTGCAAATTGTTCCCTCCTGTTTAAATTTATCAAGCACATCACGCACCCCAGAAGATAAGCTCTGTCCATTTTGGATATTCAGGCTCCAAAATGGACAGCAGTAACAGATTGGCTTACTTTCCTTCAGTGGAAAAAGCATTGATTTTTAATACAGAGTGCAGGCTGCACACTCCAACGGCACAGTACCAACCATGGCAAAGGGCCAAATGGGAGCAGATGAGAGGGACTAAGAGTCCTTATGGTCAATTCATTCTCCCTAGAGAAAGTGGAAACTCATTCACAGATGCTGATGATGTGTCTGGCACGCTGGGCTGCCTTGATGCAGAGATTGTTATTCAGAGGACCAAGAGACACTCAGTGAGAATTGTTAATGTATAATAAAGATGAGATTAATCTGAAAACCAACCTGATTC